>NC_081755.1:18580591-18765591 GCF_963082965.1 Carassius carassius | reverse complement strand
ACACACACACACACACACACACACACACACACACACACACACACAGCTGCATCAGTGAACTTATTCATTATGATGGAAAAAAATTGATAAATATTGAATAGTATAATAAAATAATAAATATATGAAATAAAATAAAATCCCTTCAAAATTCTAGATAATAATAATTTTAAAAAATGTTATTGGATAAATATTACAATGATTAAAAAAAAAACTAAAACAAAAAAACAAGTGTGATCCAAAAATTATGAAGCTCAGAACGTAATTAATTTTAATGAAAACAAAGGCTCATAAAACTGTATAAATATTGCAAAGTATCATAAAATAATGTTTTTTATGAGATTGTTTTTTCTATTAAATTTAATTGAGCTCTAAGCTTGTTCAGTTTTGGGTCACGTTTGGTACTTGAAATGTAAGTTTCATTTTATTTTATTTTTTTAAGGAAAATAAATGCAAAGTATTTTTGTTCAATTTTGAGGAGATTTTATGATACTATGCAATTTTTATACAATTTACATTAAATATTTTTCCTTAATAATTAATCAAAATCTGATTCTCTTCATTTTTAGGTCACATTTGGTTTTTGAAATGTAAGATTTTTTTTTGTTTTAATGAACATCAATTCAAGTATTTTTATTCAATAATATTTTCTTATTATTATTGCAAATTTTCAGCGGATTTTATGCTAGTATGCAATTTTTATACAATTTATATTAACTATTTTTCTTTTTAAATTAATTACAATCTGAGCCTCTTCATTTGTTGGTTCTTGAATTGTCTTTTTTATTTGGGGACGGGGGGGGGGGGGGGGGGGTCAATGTAATATATTTTTGTTCAATAATATTTTCTGATCATTATTGACAATTTTGAGGGTATTTTATGATACTATGAAATATTTATACAATTTATATGAACTATTTTTATATTAAAATTAAGCTTTGAGCCTCTTCATTTTTTGGTCGCATTTGGTTCTTGAAATGTGTTTTTGTTGTTGTTGTTGTTGTTGTTTTTCTAAAGGAAAATCTATATTTCAATCAATCAATATTTGTTTAATTATTATTTGGAATTTTCAGGGTATTTTATGATACTTTTCAATATGTATACAATTTATATTAACAATTTTTCTATTAAAATTAATTACATTCTGAGCCTTTTCATTTTTGAGTCACGATTGGTTCTTGAAATGTACGTTTTTTTTAGTTTTGAGGAAAATCAATGTAATGTATTTTCATTCAATAATATTTTCTGATTATTATTGCAAATTTTATGATAGTATGCAATTTTTATATAATTTATATTAACTCTTTTCTTTTTAAATTAATTAAAATCTGAGCCTCTTCATTTTTGGGTCATGTTTGGTTCTTGAAATTTTTTTTCTTCCTTTGTTTGTTGGGGGGGGGGGGGGGGGGTCAATGTAATATATATTTTTGTTCAATAATATTTTCTGAGAATTTTGAGGGGATTTTATGATACTATCCAATATTTATACAATTTATATGAACAAATGTTTCTATTAAAATTAATTAAGTTCTGATTCTCTTAATTTTTGGGTCACGATTGGTTCTTGAAATGTAAGTTTTTTTTTCAGTTTTAAGGAAAATCTATGTAATGCATTTTTATTCAATAATATTTTATAATTATTATTGCAAATCTTCAGGGGATTTTATCATAGTATGCAATTTTTATACAATTTATATTAACTATTTTTCTTTTTAAATTAATTAAAATCTGAGCCTCTATTTTTGGGTCATGTTTATCTTTTTTTTTGTGTGTGTGTGGGGGGGGGGGGTCATGGGGTCAATGTAATATATTTTCTGGTTATTACTGATAATTTTGAGGGTATTTTATGTTTGGTTCTTGAAATGTAAGTTTATTTTTAGTTTTAAGGATAATCAATGTAATATATATTTGTTCTATAATATTTTCTGAGTTTTTTAAATGGGTGCAATAAAAAAAAGTTACAAAATTCTCCCACACAGGTCATTTTGACCCACAGGAATGAGTGGAATTCACGAGAAAACTGCATTTTTTTTTTACATTTGATATATATATATATATATATATATATATATATATATATATATATACACACACACACTCACCTAAAGGATTATTAGGAACACTATACTGATACTGTGTTTGACCCCCTTTCGCCTTCAGAACTGCCTTAATTCTACGTGGCATTGATTCAATGAAAGCATTCTTTAGAGATGTTGGCCCATATTGATAGGATAGCATATTGCAGTTGATGGAGATTTGTGGGATGCACATCCAGGGCACGAAGCTGCCGTTCCACCACATCCCAAAGATGCTCTATTGGGTTGAGATCTGGTGACTGTGGGAGCCATTTTAGTACAGTGAACTCATTGTCATGTTCAAGAAACCAATTTGAAATGATTCGAGCTTTGTGACATGGTGCAGTATCCTGCTGGAAGTAGCCATCAGAGGATGGGTACATGGTGGTCATAAAGGGATGTACATGGTCAGAAACAATGCTCAGGTAGGCCGTGGCATTTAAACGATGCCCAATTGGCACTAAGGGGCCTAAAGTGTGCCAAGAAAACACCCCCCACACCATTACACCACCACCAGCAGCCTGCACAGTGGTAACAAGGCATGATGGATCCATGTTCTCATTCTGTTTACACCAAATTCTGACTACCATCTGAATGTCTCAACAGAAATCGAGACTCATCAGACCAGGCAACATTTTTCCAGTCTTCAACTGTCCAATTTTGGTGAGCTCGTGCAAATTGTAGCCTCTTTTTCCTATTTGTAGTGGAGATGAGTGGTACCCGGTGGGGTCTTCTGCTGTTGTAGCCCATCCGCCTAAAGGTTGTGCGTGTTGTGGCTTCACAAATGCTTTGCTGCATACCTCGGTTGTAACGAGTGGTTATTTCAGTCAAAGTTGCTCTTCTATCAGCTTGAATCAGTCGGCCCATTCTCCTCTGACCTCTAGCATCAACAAGGCATTTTCGCCCACAGGACTGCCGCATACTGGATGTTTTTCCCTTTTCACACCATTCTTTGTAAACCCTAGAAATGGTTGTGTGTGAAAATCCCAGTAAGTGAGCAGATTGTGAAATACTCAGACCAGCCCGTCTGGCACCAACAACCATGACACGCTCAAGATTGCTTAAATCACCTTTCTTTCCCATTCTGACATTCAGTTTGGAGTTCAGGAGATTGTCTTGACCAGGACCACACCCCTAAATGCATTGAAGCAACTGCCATGTGATTGGTTGATTAGATAATTGCATTAAGGAGGAGACGACTCGCACCATATTCCCCGCTGATTGGACTGCTAGCAAGATTCCTGAGGTAAGATGTACTTGAAATCATATTTTACTTACATTTATTAACAAAGAAATGTTTCCTGCTGCTGTGTTTTTAATACTGTTTTAATCGTGCGGGCACAGTGTCAATAACGTTAGCAGAAGCACATGAGTCTTCATGAGTACTGTAAATCAATCAGCTTTCTGTTGGTTAGCGCGGCGAAAATGCGTTTTAAAACTGATTTCAAATAGACAATTTTTCCCACTTTCACTTGAACTTCCCGAGAGTGAAGAGAACTTTAAAAATGACTGAATTTAGCACGCGGGATTTCGCTAAGCATGGTTAATTATTGTGACCGCACTTTAAGACTGTATTTTACTCTGTTTTTGTCAATAAAGAAATGGTGCTAGCAATGCTATTTATTTATTATGTCTAAAGTATTTAAAAGTTTGCTGAAATGATTAGCAATATGTTATACGTGCTGACTGGTGCAGACCAGATAACGTTAACTTACAATCTAAACTTGCTAACATTAACGTTAACGTTACATCAAATACGTGAAGTCTAACATTATGTTTATTACATAGCAAATTAATCAATCAGAAGATGGACCATTTTCTGTGTTCACCATTCAGGTAAGCACTGCAATAAAAATTCATACTAAATCATTCATTCATACCAAATCAGGTATTCTTTAGTTTATATTTTAGCATTATTTTGATCTTTTGTTAGGCAGAAGACTCAACCATTGCAGGTCCACATGACCAGGAAGGTACCTGATATCAGTGCACAGGTGGGTTAACTTCTGTAGGAAGGAGAAAGATCATCACAGAGTGATTGCCTGCATGTGTCTTAGAGTGTTTTTGTCTCAAACAGCTAACCCTTCCCTGCAGACAAGCTGAAGGCTAAATCCTCAGTTGGAGTCTGTCTGACACATTTACTGTGTTAAAATCATCAACACAATGAATGAGTAAAAATCAACACAAAAAAACGTTGTCCCAGAACTCACACATTAATTTGTTAAAATTTAACACAGGTTGTGTCATTTTTAGCACATCTTTTCTGGAGTGTATGTTTAGGTTATAATTCAGATTATTATAATTTACAGTATTTTTATTTTATTTTTTACAAAACATGGATTTTGTAATATTTAATATATATTTGGATCCATGAAGAACAAAACTGAAGCCTTAAGATCTAATTTCTCATGTTTCACTTGTTTTGCTCAGTTCGAAATCTCCATTGATTCTAGGGTGTGATGTCATTTTCCCTCCAGATGATGTCAGAGACACTCAGTGACTCAATTCCAAGGCCATCTGTTGGCTTTTAAAGAAATAGGACTGACATTGTGTCTTTATTTGTTTTTTGGTGAAATGATGTACAGAAACTGCTTATTTGCTTATATTTTCTTTAAAAAAAAGAATAAATATAATAAAAATTACCCCAAAAATAAATAAAAATAATAAAAAATAGCAAAATACATTTTTTTATCAATATAAGATTTCTGGGAGGGACACTTTTGTTATAGGTACACGAGGGATGGATGAGGGTTAATTGGTTTAAAATAATAAAAAATATTGAACATTATTTGACATCTACCAAACCTTGATGTGTAAAACCATATGACTGTGATTAGAAAGTTAAGTGTGTGACATACCATGCTTCTAAATTTACATTTGCTTTCATGTTTTTACAGGTGCTGAGCCAGAGATTGAGCAGAGGCGGACGAAGTACACAAATCAAGTACAGATTGAGTGAAAAGTACGGATACCCTAATAAAATACTACTCCAGTAAAAGTACCAAGTAATCCTTTTCGAATTTACTTGTGAAAAAGTACAAAAGTACATGATTTTTAATGTACTTGAGAATTAAAAGTAAAAAAGTACTGACTTATCCCTGTCAACAATTTGATCTCACAGTGGTCTTAGCACAAGATGTGGTCCCAATGCGAGGTCACAGACAGTGCTCTCTCCTCACAAAGACTAGGTACACAGCATGCATTGTAGCATGCAAGTTTTTAATTGTCACCATTGTTGAGATTCATACGCTGATTCTTGATGTCTCTGTGCATCTAAATGGCACAGTAGTTCAACTGTTTACGTCTTGTAAAGCTTTGCCTCGCTGATATGTTACATTTGACGGCTACAGTCGGGGAAAATGAAAGAAGAAAACACTTTATATAAAATACTGAATATTCACAGATGAAATGCATTTCTTAGAATGAATTCAAGCAGGATAAATGTAATGCCTATGAGCCTATACTTATATTTCCTCTAAGCTACACAAGTATTACACCATATTTTAGATTTGAAACACTTAATATATGTGCAGTATTATTTATATAATATGAAGTGTGTGTTATCCTAATAGTGGTTTACTTTGCATCGGAGCATTAAAAGTGGTAACCTATTTTAGAGAGCTAGGCTATGTGGATTTATATGTCAATAGTCTCACATATTAGGCCTATATTTGTCACATATATTTTGTCACAAGTACATTTTTAATTCATATTTTAAAATTCCTTTAATAAAACAGCATAATTTTTTTGTCACGCACATATTTTGTTATGTCCTTTATTTTGACAGATAACTTCTTGGGGGAAAAAAGAAGTGTGTGTTCATATGCAAATGCAGAGCACGAATTCTGAGTATGGTTGACCATACTTGGCTGTATGTCACCTCACTTTCACTTTTCACTTTTTTTCACTTTTAAATCACTGAAACTGAAAAGAATGGACAGATAAATAAAATATCCTCACGTTTAAACTAATGTTCTCTCATTATTATCAACAAAGTGCACACAATGTAAAAAAGAGCTTCATTAATTGACAACTTAAGTGATTTTAAATGGAGCCTTCTTTACTTGCTTTCATACAACATAAGTAAAATAAAAAGATAAAAAATAAAAAAATGCAGCCGCATTTAAATGCAGGAGTGTATCGTACTCCTTAAAATATCAGAGTGCGAGATTTGCGCGGCACACATGATGCCGAGTGCGACGCGCAACAATTATTCTTATTTGTCTACATATTTTATCTTCATTACAAATCTTGTTTTTATTTTGGATAATTGCATGTAAAAAAAATTTACCTTTGTAATGCATATGCAAAATGTGAAACTGCAAGCTTATTTTCAGTCTGTGGCATTTTATAATTGTGTACAATGATATTTAGCATGCTTCATATCTTTATTATTTAATGCAAAATAGATTTAGTAAAACAAGTTTATGAGAGTCATGCATCTGTTTAATCTTGATCAAGAACAACGAATGATCAATGAATTGGAGCGGCATCAGCCATTATATAATTTTTAATGTCAAATAGCCTTCAATTTATAGGTTATAACTGCATCTGTCTCTGTTGTAGACTTGTGAAGATTTATTTTTTAATGCGTATCCCATACAGTAACCTAAAATAAATGTGCTCTATAACTATTCATATTCAAGTGTTTGTGAGGAAAATTATTAATGCACATGCATGACAGGAATGTGCCAGCGTGATCACTTGTTTTTTTTCCTGATAATGAAATAACTTCGAATTAGGGTGTCTCACATACATGAGAAATATATCTAGGGGAAGCTTGAAATGTCTACTTTTTCACAAACCAATTTAAAACGAAAGCATAATGTAATCTGTGAAGGTTGCATTTCTCTCTAAAGGCGTGTCCATTTGGAGAGAGCCAGCACTGTGAATTTCATCTTGCAGCCGACAAGAAAACATTTATTGATAAATAATTAAAATGTCTCCTTTTTCACAATTATTAGATTACTTCTGCCTGAGCTTTGTGGCAAACTAAATGCTTGTGCTTGAGCGCAGAATATATTAAGGCTGATTATGGATTAGACTGTGTTAATTTAATATAAACATGCAATTAGTTGAATAATTCACTAGAAAAATCTTACATGGGGGGCAGACCTATTCAATTTTCAATAGACATCTCTGTTAACATAGATTTTTCCTCTGAAACACAAAAACGAAAATTGGAATAAAATTTATATTTTATGTTTTGAGAATGGCCAATCCTTCTCCATTTTGAAGGTGTTGCTGCTTCTGGCTTGTCCATTATAAATCACAGAAAGTATATATGATAATATGTTGTCTCATAAAAACTTGGGTCTTTTTTGTCACGTCCATAACGTAACTCAAATCTAAAATATCCTAATAAACACGTTCATAGACAGATACTTTTCTGATGTCTGGACACTGTTTGGGATTTAGTAAAAAACAAAGAGATGGTTCAATATATTGGTAATGAATACATTCTGTGAGAATTTATGAATTTATGTCAGTTATGTCAGTAATGCTGGAATTGCCCAATAATTAAACTAAAAATAATTAGGCTATGATGTTTCGGGACAGTTTCTTGAGACAATTGTTAAAAAAACCAAAACCATATTATATTATAATACTCTGTATGCCGTTACAAAAATTGCATAAGCCAAACCAAATGAGGCATTTGTCCTTAAACAGACACCTGCTCTGCAAGTTTGAAACGCTCATCAGAACCTCTCCATATGAAAGAGCAAGAGATTAACACATTTTATTTCAACCCCCACAAGCTATACAGAACCGGATTGGCTATTCGGGAGCACCAGGAGGATTCCCGGTGGGCCGGTCTGTTTTTTTGGCCATGCTACTGGGTTGAAATATGCTGCCTGCACTCACAGCAGCCCTACTCTTTTTTATGTATTATTTTCTCGCAGCCCATATTATTATATTCAACACACCATAATAATAACAAATTCTCAATTGATAATTAATCATTCTTTTTCTGAAAATCATTGTTATTTGTGAATGTAGGAATTTGAGGAAGGCTTTAAGACCAAGCGGTATCCTCTGCCAGCTGCTCCTGCTTTACAGCGAGTGCGACTTGCGTTAACTGCACCCAGGTTCACCATCCGCAAGTTTTGATTTTACAAAATCAGTTTGGGCGAATGCAATTTATTGATCATGAGCCCAACATTTAGCAAGGCAGGAAAACATTCAGTCTTCCTGAAGGAAGACATATTTCATTGTAAGTTATTGCTGTTATATATAGAGAGAAAAAAATACATTGAAAAACAATAGTGTATTATTAAACTTGGACCTCATTACTGAAGTACAAATCAAAACACCAGAAGCAACCTACACTCTCTACGTGTTCTTTGAAAAGTATGCATTTTTATTCATTCACAGGCTATGTGGTTAAAATAATATTTTAGCTCAAAACTTTAAGTGCCATTGTTTACAGAAATGCTTTGTTGACTGACATTTCATAGACCTTCAGTTGTTAAGCTTTGAAATTTTACAGTATTTTCACCTCCTAAATTACTACCCTTGTAAAGTTACAATTCTATAATGGTAAAAATGACTCAGGCCAATATAATTTTTTGTAAGACAAATCTTTTTTGAATAATTGTAATTGTAATTGTAATTAAGCAAAACAAATGTGATTATTTCTGAGAACTTTTTAACTGCAGGCAGATATGGACCTACATTATTGTACATTACAAATATTTGGATCGTCCCTTATTCTGTCCCTTATTTTCTTGAAGAATAAAAACTTATTTTCTACAAAAATAAACACTGTTCTCTTAAAGAATAAAAGATAAAGAATCACAATTAGCCCTTATTTTCCATTTATGAAGTTAATTGGCAACCCTAATGATGATGTAATTATCATAAAAGATTTTTGTTATAAATATTTCTGAAACTTTAACAAAATACTTTATACAATCAAGGTTATAGCTTTTCCCCACAATAACCCTTCCCGCCGAAATAATTAATTATTACATATTTATGAAACCAAACAATTTTAGTGATCACGTTTAAGCCATTTTCCACAAAACTTTCTTTTCTCAACAGTTAAGAGGGGAGAGTCTTCATCTTTTCAAAATATGTGATCATAGGTTGCCATGTCTCAAAAGTTTTGGACAGATCCCTTCATTAAATATTGAATTTTCTCTCATTTAAAATATAAAACCAGGTCACACATTTACATTGAAACTCAAGTAATATTCTTCTCCTGGCTAATAAAGTGGCAGTACATCAAACATTTTTAAATCGTCCACAGAATGCAGAAAGTGAACAGGCATGCACAATTTTTAGGGGAGAGGAGGATTTTTTGTTTTTTTAGATGCAATTGAAAAAAATAAACACAAACACAAAAAAAAATAATAATAATTTACAGCGAAACACAAGGTAAGGTTGGGCTCTCTCATTCAGGTAATATCCAAACGTTTCCATATTCGTGATGTTGCCCATTTGAAGCTAAACTATTATTCATTAGGTAAAATAGGCTTTGTAGTTCATGCGTGTTTGAAAAAAAAAAAAGTTATCAGGAAAAATATGCCAAAGTGGACCACTGCTCACGCCGAATGGCACGGTGAATGGCTGCGCTGTTTTCAATGAATACAGTATGTGTATATATATATATATATATATATATGTATGTTTAATAACAATAGCATGCAGTAAGAGCCTTTGTGTAACGGTCTTTCTATTATTTTTTTATGTGTAGACTGTAGCCTAAAGCCTGTGTTATACTTTAGTTCGCTAGTGTCTGCTATGGTGAGGATGACGTAAAAATCATTGGAGAGTGTGCGCGGAGGCTCTGAGCGGACACGAGTGCATGCCTCCCATTTTTTGTGACCGCGCGGAAATGTACGCATGGTCGGTAGGCTTCAAAAGCACCAATTGCCAGAGGTGGAAAGTAACGAATTACATTTACTCGCGTTACTGTAATTGAGTAGCTTTTTTGTGTACTTCTACTTTTTTAAGTATTTTTTTTAATCTGTAATTTTACTTTTACTTAAGTATATTTAGTTTGAAGTATTGTACTTCGCTACATTTTAAAACACATTAATTACTGAGTAAAAAAAAAATCGCTCCCTGGAAGCTATGTCAGTAAATAATGGGCAGGAGGGCAAACTGGCGCTAAAATCACAAGAAAGATGCAGACGGACAAAACAGGCGTTAGTGGTGCAGACACCGCTGAAAACGAAACCCCGTCATATTCTGAAGTTGAACTTGAAGGAAATGAAGTGAACCCCTGCCCATATTTATACTCTATTATGCTGTGTATGCTGTGCTTGCCTAGGGAGACCAAACTAGCAGTTTATAAAATCTCGACAAGACATCAACCCCACGTAATGTAAAAAAAAAAAACCAACGGTCAAATATGTACTATTGTGTATTATGTATTGTGTTAATCAGCTACATGTCGGCTGACTCGATTTTCTTCTCATACATTCCCGTAGCGTCACAGTGCATTTCCCTGAAGAAGCCGAGCGACTTCAATGTAGAGTTGTGACGTTCGCGAACGAACCGATTCTTTTGAACGGCTCATAAACATGAACGATGGGAGCCGAGTCGCGGCTGGAGGGGAGCCGTTCTTTCTGTCGTTCTTTTTTCCTATGCGTGTTTCACACAGATGCACACAAATGAGCTCCTCCGCGAGACAGAACAGTTATGGGGGAGGGGCGCACCCAGCGCAGGCCAACCCTTTATAGCGTGATGACATTAGTTATTAGTTGTGCATGTTCATTGCAGCCCACTTTGTGAAGGGGCTGATGTCCTATTTGCAAAGTTTACAGTAGTAATAGTATGTAGTATGTAGACATTTCCATTTTATTTATTCTAATTTTATCTACTTTAAATATTTTTTGTTTTCTATCAAAATGTTCTTGTGTGATAACAATGTTCTTGTGTGAAAGTGTTTGTAGTAAAAGCTGTTTTGCACAGAAATTCATTGCAGCCGGCTTTGTTTTTGATGTTTATTTGAGTAGGTATTGTATGAATAACATAAGTCAACGTAGCTTTACACACACACACACACACACACACACACACACACACTTTGTACTAAAGGTAAATCCAAAATAGTGATGTCACTGTCTAAGCAGAGGGATTTGTGCAACCTTATGGAATATAGTCCACACATGACAAATGAGGTAATAATCAATATCAATATTAGTGATCAATATCAAACTCAGATATTGGTGTGTGATATCTGAGTTTTAATTATTTGGCTACAAATCTCACCTCATCATTCCTCCCAGTGATTATTTCCAGGATAAACTGAGATGCCCCCAAGCTGGCTTCTTAAAACTGACCAAATATTTAAAAAGAGCCAAAAGAGCCGTTCTTTTGAACGGCTCTTTGAAAGGAACGGATCGCGAAGATCCGGATCCCCTCAAAGAGCCATAAATCCCATCACTACTTCAATGGGGCTGCTTTGAACAGTTTTTTTCAGTGCTCCGAAGCTAGACGGTCATTGGATAAATGCTGCGATTATGTTCCGCCCACGGACGCTCAGCGTCTCTGGAGGTGAATGAAGACTGGGCTTCCGCGTGATGATTGGAGGATCTGTCGATCTCCTTTTGACTGACAGCGGTCTGCACCATAAGAAGTCGGTGAAGCTGTTTCACGCTCAGTCCCATGATCGCGGATTTCTCAAGTGTATTCGAAAGACAAACTTCGGAAATATTTCTTGATATTTGTAAAATGCAGAACCACCACAAAATTGAATTGGTAACTAAGACAGATTGAAAATGTGCGCGCGCGCACACACACACACACACACACACACACACACACACACACACACACACACACACACACACACACTATAGCCATCTAGTGGTTAAAGTGATTTATTACAATTTTTAAACTGAATTTCCCCAAAAATGGGCAAAAATCTTACATTAAACCTTATAAAATTATCCATGGTATCCCCATGTATGAAAGTTAGAAATCTGGGTCTTTTATGAAGTGAATTTTACCTGAAATGCTTTTTTCTTTTTTTGTAAAAAAAAAGCCTATTTAAATAAATATTTATTTATAGAAATGTAAAAGATTTAAATCCTCCAAAAACTGTACAAAGTTTAGTAAAAACATAAATGAACAGAGTAAAATTATATTTGTAAAAAATTTAAATATTTTACTATTACAAAATGAAATGTTATTGTCTGGGGTCAAAAAGACCCCGAGTGTCACTACAAATGAAGACCATCAGAGGGTTATAATGTAGGCCGAAAATGAGCTTCCCCTCTTTGAAAGACCAGCAGCCGCCACTGATATATATATATATATATATATATATATATATATATATATATTTATATATTTATATATTTATATTTATATTTATTAAATATATATTTATATTTATATATATATATTTATATATATATATATATATATATATATTTTTTTTTTTTACAACAGGACAGCAAACTAAGAGACTTGCGTTTTAGACACCATATTGCCGTATTTCTACAACAAAAATTTATTCCAAACACAGCCACCAAAGCAAAATTTTGCATCTCTGAGCAACATGACAGTGTTTCGTTCCTGAATGAATCAACCGTTTAAATGATTTGGTTCAATCGCAATGACTCACTTATTAACAGTGACTTGCTGACACATACTGGCCATTTTAATTTCACATTTAAAGTATCTTTTGATTTTTTTTTTTTTTATAATTAAGTTTTTATAATTTCAAATGAGCATTCAACATTTTATGTCTGGCATATTAAAACATTATTCATGCATTTGTAACTGCAGGTTAAATGCATTCTTGTCCTGCACTAAACAGTGTGTAAATACATCTAAATGCCACGTCCGATGAAGATTTTGCATTTCCTCTGTATTGAAAAGATGAGTTTGTTGATACTGATTTGCCTGGTAACAGCCCAAATGTTTTATTAATCTAAATAACTGATTCCTTTAATTAAAAACAACTAGTTTGAGATTAATAGGCCTATCCCAGGGGTGTCAAACTCAGTTCCTGGAGAGCCGTAGCCCTGCAGAGTTTAGTTCTAACCTTGCTCCAGCACACATATCATGTAGTTTTCAAATAAACCTAAATGATTAGATTAGCTGGATCAGGTGTGTTTAATTAGGGTTATATCTAAACTGTGCAGGACTGTGGCCCTCCAGGAACTGAGTTTGACAACCTTGGCCTGTCCCATTTTTGACTCCCTCCCACTGTTAAAATGTAACTAAGTAATTTTTACTCTGAGTAAATTTTAAATGAGCTACTTTTTACTTTTACTTGAGTTGATTTTTTAGACTGGTACTTTTACTTGTACTTAAGTAAAATTTCATTAATGTAATGGTACTTTTACTTGAGTAGAATATTTTTGTACTCTTTCCACCTCTGCCAATTGCACATGTGCAGGCTGTGTGAAGAAGCCCGTTGCAACTCGAACCTGTACAATCCGTCGATAAAACAATATAAAGACTACCAGATGTGCAATTATTCTGGCCAATTGTTTGTTCACATGTTCGTTGCGGAGTGGACCATCAGCTCACGCTTTCGGTAGTATAAATGCAAGTAGTCTGCGTATGTGCTGTCCGTGTAGCCCATCGGATTGCTCATTTGGAAAGTATAACACAGGATTTAGACTATCCAACATTTTTAAAATTAACTCACTGTAAATTTTATAATGGTTTTTAAAGATGTTCCAATGTCATATTATAATGTTATTGCTGTTTTACTTCATTTCATCTCCATTTACAAACCAAAATTTTACAATTACAGTCAGTTTGCAATCCGTCCCTTTGTGCCACCTGGCAGTAGTTTCATGAATGACTATGCGACTTATTATGGCGTTATTTCCCTGTCAAATGTCGAGAGTGCATAATTGTAGCGCGAAAGTACATTGATATAATGCGCGAGCGCGAATTTCTCTGCTCGCGCGTAGAATATAATGCACGAGCGCGAATCTCTCTGCTCGCGTGTGGAATATAATGTGCAGAGCGCGAATCGCGCTCTCAGATACACGTTGTTGTAAGAATTTTCTCTAGGCTCGCTCAGAGAGTATGCCTGCACTTAAAACGTGTTCAGTGCAATCACGAATCTCTCCTCTTCGCTTAAAGTAAGCGTGTATGTGCTTAGACTCTGTCCCGTGCGTTCGCGCATGGCCAAGTACGCTTCTCTTCAATTTCTTTCTCTTTGCTCTTGGCATAAACGCTGTCAAAACGGCAACAACCAATCAGAAATAGGCTTCAACGACTGACCAATGGAAACGCGACATCGTACATGGAATCTTATTGGTTGATATTGAACCGCACATGGAACACATGGAATAAGTTCACTGAAGTTCAATCAAGACGATACATTTGACATATTTAACATCAAAACAAATGAAACTGGTTACCTGAGATAGTCGATTCGGCGGATCCACCTCGGCTCGTCTTGATTGAACGATAGTGAACTTAATCCATGTTATGATTGATGATCAGCTGACTTTCTCAGACCACATTGCTAAAACTGTCCGATCCTTCAGATTTGCTTTATTCCACATCAAGAAGATCAGGCCCTTTCTTTCAGAACATGCTGCACAGCTCCTTGTTCAAGCTCTTGTTCTGTCCAGGCTGGACTATTGCAATGCTCTCTTGGCATGTCTTCCAGCCAGTTCTATAAAACCTTTACAATTAATCCAGAACGCGGCAGCAAGATTCATTTTTAATGAGCCAAAAAGAATACACGTAGCACCTCTGTTTATCAATTTGCACTGGCTTCCAATAGCTGCTCCCATAAAAAAACCTACAAAACTACCACTGGCTCTGCACCCATTTACCTAAATTTGTTACTTCGGACTTATGTGCCCTCTAGAAGCTTGCGTTCTGCAAGTGAACGTCGCTTGATTGTGCCATCGCAAAGAAGCACAGTCACTTTTACGGACTTTTAAATTAAATGTTCCCTCCTGGTGGAATGACCTCCCCAACTCAATCCGAGCAGCTGAGTCCTATAGCCATCTTCAAGAATCGGCTTAAAACCCATCTCTTCCATCTTTATTTGACCCTCTAACACTCACTATTCTAATTCTATTCTTAAAAAAAAAAAATCTAACTACTTTTCTAATCTTTTTGTATTCTATTTTCTTTTCATTTATTATGCAATTGTGTGTGTGTGTGTGTGTGTATATGTGTATGTGTATTTATGTATGTATGTATATATATATATATATGTATATGTATGTGTGTGTGTGTATGTATTTATGTGTGTATATATATGTATATATATACATGTGTGTATGTATGTATGTATATATGTATATGTGTGTGTGTAAAGACCTCTAACACTAGCTTGCTCTATTCTTTTTTTATTCTGTTTTCTTTTTATTATATTATTTAAAAGCCCATGCTACGTGTCCTGTGTTAACCTAAGTGAGACTTATTATAGCACTTATATTTCATTGCTTTACATTATATTCCGCGAGCAGAGAGAATCGCGCTCGCACATTATATTAATGTACTTTCGCGCTAAAATAATGCGCTCTCGACATTTGACAGGGAAATAACGCCATAACTGACTTGCAGTTAACACCGTGGCCCTGCGGCGGCGGTACATGTATATCAAGTCATTTTGAAGGTATTTTAATGATAAATAACTATTTTATTTCAATTTGGGTCAAAAATTATGTTGATCTACAGTGTGTAATGGGCGTCACCACATTTGTTTTCGCTGCAGTTAAAGGGGTCATATAATGCGCATTTTCCACGATTAATTTTCCATGATTCTTTAGGGTCTTAATGAAAAGTCCGTTACATTACATTTTGCAATGGTAGTGTAAAAAACACCTTTTTTACCCTGTAAAAATGCACTTTTGCAGCAAAATGCTAATGAGCTCTGCTGACCCCACTCCTCTCTTCCAAGTCACTCTCTCTTGAGGAACTGTTTACTATAGCCTTTCCAGTCTGTGCTGAAATGCTACTGTCAATCAAACTATCATAGGAGGGGCCTGTTTTTGTGATGTCAAACAGACAGACAAAAAAAACTTGCTGAATTTTTATCATTTTAGGTTGGTTGTGTACACACACTGCCAACACACATTTCAGTACAAACAACTTGTAAAAGTGCACTTTCAGCATCATATGACCCCTTTAAGAGATTCCTGTCCGTTGCATTTACAGGGGGTGAATTCATCAGTTTCTAAAATACATGTAAGTTGCCAGTGAACTGCATGGGAGAAGAATACAGTCAACTTTATAGTTACACTATCTGATATAAACTGCAGAAAAAACACGGCAGAAAATTATATTTGAATTAATTGTTATTGCTGCTTCCACAGTGGTGGAAAAAGTACTGAAAAAAATATACCTTAAATTACCTTAAAAATATACCTTAAATTACCGTAAAAAAAAAAGTAGTGTGAGTCGACTAAAAGTACTTGTCCAAAAAACTACTTAAGTAAGAGTAAAAGAGTAGCCTATTTCAAAGTACTCATGAGTAGTGAGTACTGAGCTGTGGATTCTACCCCCTCATAATAAACACTGTACATTGCAAATTTATACATTAAACAGTGTACATTCTGTAATTCTCATTATCTTGTTGTCATAAAGAATGAAGAATATCTATCATCCAGCAGTTTTTTTTGACTGCAAACTCTTTAAAATACATCAAAACAGGAAATTGGAAACAAAACAGGAAAACAGTATTCAGTTAAAGAAAAGATGAAAGTTATCATCTGTACAATCATCCCCATTTAAATTAAAGTTGGAAAAAAAATATTTAAAATCATGTGTAAGGCCACTTAAGGGGGTCGCACACCGGACGAGAAGCGTAGCGCCACGTCGCGTCCTTAAAATTCGAACACATTATTCTCTATGAGTGTACACACACCGCGACGCCCAGCTACGACTCAGGACTTTGTTCAAATTCCTGCCGCGCCACAGAGCACCATCTGCATAGTTTTATATTAAATAACATCATATTTGTTTCAAATCGTTCATACATTATACCAAGATATCATGTCGTCGGCAGCCACCGACTGGATTTACCAGGTCACAACCGTCACAACATACTTCAGGTCATTTAAATAGCGGAGTAGGTGACTGCAAAAGACGAAAAACTAATCAACGCCGCAGGGAAATACCCAGTATTATATGCAGCCAACAATAGATTATTCAAAGACAAAGTGAGGAAGTCATAAACGTGAAGGAAGATAGCGTTTGTCATCGTTTTTTTAGGTAAGAATGTCTAATTTTCGATCTGAGGTTAAATGTTCAGTGATAATCCTTGAAAACGTTAAGAAATAAGCATACCTATAAAAATATGTGTCTTTGTTTTTATTGAGCAATCAAATCAGTATTAGTAGCTACAGCATTAGAAATGTTGAAATTGCTTAGGCTATAATACAAAACAACTGATAAATGGCAATCTAGAATGATAATGATAATCTAGACTAAATTATAACACAGATTATTTTAATTAATTAACTTTCAAAACTCAGCTATTATCAATTAAAATAATATATGTAAAATAATAATAATAATAAATGAAGTTAAATCTCATTCATCTTGCTGCTCAGAACTTGATTCGATATTGAGCTCCAACGTATAGAATGTGCGCGTCTGGTGTGCGATACCTCGAGTTGTCCTACATGTGGCGCGACGCGACGCTTCTCGTCCTGTGTGCGACCCCCTTTATACAGTATGCTGTTGTTGCACATAAAATATTAATGTTTAGAACAGTGCAAATACAAATAGCATTAGAAACTCATAGCTCAGCATCACACACCATGATATGAGTTTAAGAATGACTAAACTTGATAATTTATGTTACAATTTTAACAAATGGATATTGTTCTAGAAGGATGGCATCATGCCACAACTTTTACACATTTACTTGAATTGTTAAGGCGATAAAACAATTTGTAAGGAAAAATTGATTAAAAAGTATTACTTGGTAAACTTTTTCAAAGGAAAACACACACACGCATGTCTCTTTGCGGAGAATCAGCAGCATCCACAATTGAATGGAACAAAAAGTGTTGAACTTGAAAATAGTTTTTTCAAATTGTTTTTTGGGCGAGTGCACTAGCTAAATGAAGGCAGATTGTATAATATGGATATAAAAATTAAAATTAAAAAAATGTTTATTAACAATATTATACAATAATAATTTTAAACAATAATATTTTTATTACATCACGTGCTGGCACAGATGCTGTAAATTAACACCACGGGTCATCAATAAGGTGCAGATTGGTCCTTAATTTGTGTTTCCAACAGTGTTTCCAACACACTTTTTCACATCTAGCAGCATGCTCTCAAACTCATCAAAAGTCAACAAGTTCAACTAGGGATGTAATGATAACAGATTTGACGATAAATCATGAAAAAATTCCCCATGGTTAGTATTACAATTTCATATTTTTATTATCATTAAAACCGTATTAGATTACTGCGATTTGAACAACTGGCGATAAATGAATACTGTCCAGCAGTTTTCAGTAACAGTCTCAGGTGAACAGCAGAGTAGTTTCGTTTTCAGTCAAGACTGGGCGGAAAAGCTAGAAAGTTGTAAAAGAGTGATAAGGAATTTATTCAAATGAATATATGAATTAATTAATTATATGAATGTACTTCTGAAGATTTTGACTGTCTTCAGAAACAATTTGATGTCATTTTGTTTTCATCTTTGTGCTATGTAATAGCTTACCTAAAGCAGCGGTTCTCAATTCCAGTCCTCGCGCCCCCCTGCTCTGCACATTTAGTATGTTTCTCTTATGACTTCAGACATTGTTTCTGTTCAAATATAAATGCCCTGTGAAGTGGACATCACATGATATTCCGCCATGATTCCGGTTCGAATCGAACGTACTGTAGGCTATATGTTCCATTCAAAGTGCACTGAAGTGTGCGAGTATGAGTATGTGAGCAGAGCGACGTGATTTTGTCTGGAGCTATGAGCAGATTTTTTGAAAGTCGGAAGCATTGAGGTTTTCACTCGCTCCAATGACGCTCCGCTACCGCTCCGTCACGAGCACAAATTATGCCAACTCACGCATTAAATATAATTATGGACGAGTGTACGAGGTTTTTTGAGAACTGCTGACCTAAAGGAAGTGTTCTTAATAGCAATGCTGTTGTGATCACGGAGGCTTATTAAGCAATTATAATTTTTACATATCTCTTCTATATTTAAAGTCTGAAATGTGAGGTTTACCTTTTTATGAAACTTTTTCAAAGCTTTATTTAAACATTTACATTAAATATCTCAATCTTGAAATCTTGAATGCTATTAAACTGTTGTCAGTCAAGTTGTCATTTAAAATCCGAACACCATTAGTAATGTTATTGTTTTAGTTATTATGCAAACAAAAAGTCATTTTATTTGTTGTTTGTCTATTTTTAAACATAAAACTTGGTTAAGTGATTTATGTGTTTGTACTTTTTTAACATCTCCAGTACATTATAACAATACCCTGATAATACTGATAACTGTGATAATTTTGGTCACTATAATTAAGAAATTTTCATACTGTTACATCCTTAAGTTCAACAAGCAACAACAACTTATCCAAGTGACTGCTGGTGCAGATCGTGAATCTCATAAGTGAGTGGGAATTTACAGAACGTGGCAATTGACGCAGTTAACACTGTATGCAATACCCGCAATCTCACATCAAATTTCAGGCTGTATATACAAATCATTTAGTAAGCAGAAATCTGAAAATTACCTTAACATAATAAGTTTATATTAAAAGGAAGATGCGACTGAATTGATACTTGAAGAATGTACTTCGAGAGGCCATGATAAACAGTTGGCGGTTAAAGTTTTCTATGCACAATTTAATTTGATGAAAGTCACGAAACCTATTACTATCTCTCTATCCAATCACGTTGAATAAGTGTATAAAAATAAAATTAAAATAAGCATGAAACGACCACAAATGGAGGAAAATTACAGTAGTCAAAGTACAGATAAATCACTTAAAGGTCCCGTTGTTCGTGATCCCATGTTTCAAACTGTGTGTGTGTAATGTTGTTGTTAGAGTATTAATAATATCTGTAAAATTCTAAAGCTCAAAGTTCAATGCCAAGCGAGATATTTTATTTAACAGAATTCACCTACATCGAACAGTCAGCTTGGACAACATCCCTCTACTTCCTTCATTAATGACGTCACTAAAACAGTTTTTTGACTAACCTCCCCCCACAGGAATACACAAAAAGGGGGCATGGTTTTGTTGCGCTCTCACGGAGAAGAGGAAGAGTTGTGTTTGTAGAGTGTGCTTGTCGTCGAAACGCTGTTATTTTCATCTCGGAGTCCAATCACCTTTTTTTGGGCTTCCCAGGGACGCTGTACTTAGAGATCAATGGTTACAATTTATGTTTAAATCGGTTTTCGAAAATTATAATCCACATGTAAAACTATGTGCAGCACATTTTGCTGAGGTCGGCTTCCTCAATCTCAATCAGTTTAATGCCGGATTCGCACAAAGATTATTCTTGAAAGATGGAGCAGTTCCCAATTTGTCTGGAAAAGGTGTTGTTTATGGACCACAACCGGTAAGTGTATTTTATTATTTAAGTTGGTGCGTTTAACAGTTTCTGTAACTTATTACACAAAGGGCAACGCTGTTTAGCTTTGTTAACTAGATGGTAGGGCTGTGCAAAAAATCTAATGCGATTTTCATGCGCATCTCGTCAGTAAAATCTCCAGGACGTGTGTTCAGATCAGGATTGCCAGGTTTTTTAAAACAAATCCTGCCCACTTGCTTCTCAAAACTAGTCCAAAACTAGCCCAATCGCATTCAGGAGGGCAATGTACGCTAAGCTGCTGTCGAATCACAACACAGGAACCGCTGGCACAATACAATCAGAACTCATTACGTATTTCTGAAGGAGGGACTTCACAGAACAAGGAAGTCATCAGACCGTTTTTATGACAGTGAAAACAGCGGTATACAGAAAAGTAAATTGTGTGAAAAATACTGTACTGTGTTTTTTTACACGCGAAACATGAACATGTTATATTGAACAACATGTTATATTGAAGCTTAAAAAACCACCAAAAAAGGGACCTTTAAAATGACTTAAGTAAAAGTACTCAAAGTACAATTAGTCATAAAAACTATTACTGTAACGTGAGTATTTGTAATTCGTTACTTCACACCCCTGTGCTTCCACAGACATCATTGTGTACATGTTTTACAAAATTTTTATTGATTGTTTTACTAGTATTTATGTTTCTTTAAATATCTGAAACCTAAAATAAACATTATTTGGTTGAAAACACTACATATTTGTGATTATATGACAAGCTTAGACATGGCTCTAGACTTACTTTCACTGGTTGCACTGGTGCGCCTAACTTTTTTTCTTAACAAAAGTTAGGTGCATCCAAATTTTCTACCGCATCGTATTTAACACTCCATTTTTACAAGTTCACTTTTTTTTTTTTTTTTTTTTTTTATCGCTGTCCATATAGGCAATATTGACATGTAACCTAAATGATTAACTAACAATCCGGTCAACATAGTTCTTTATTTGAAGCACAATTCTACAAAAAAGGTAACTTACTGAAAAAATGTAGGTGCTTTTAAGTGTTTCACTGAGCTGAAATTTAAACTTAAAACATCTCAAGATAAATGAAATAAAAATAAAATCTAAATTAATTTTTTTAAGGGCTTCAAACTGAACATCTCATGGCTCAATGTCATTGCAGACACATGCGCCTCGAATGGCCATCTCCTGTAGTTTGGCCTTCTTGATCTTTGGCCTTGGCTAAACCAGCTGGCCACACTCTCTCTAGCAGCGAAGTCTTCCAGACTTGGCCCATCTACACTGATTCTTATCAGATCTAACACTGTGTCTAAATGAAAGGGATGCTCTAGTGTCTGATTTGAACAGCTAAACAGCTTATACTACTGTTTCAGCTATTAAAATAGATCAGTTTTGTATGTAATAGCAAAGTGATTATGTTTCGTTTCATTTTTTAAGTTAATTTAGAAAACGTTTGGAGCATTTTTTGTTTATTTAAATATAAGTTTTAGTTTGTTTTTTTAAAGTAACGACCAAGCGGCCAGCGACAGACAGTGAGCCTTCTCAAATCATCACGACCTGCCTAAAATAAAATCTATAGATATAAAACAGTTCAAGCATATAACAATGTTTAAACGTTAGACCCAGATAAATATGCGCTAAATCCAATAGTTTGTGCGGAGCACTTCAGTACAGACGCCAGCATGATCACTTGCACTTTTTTCAGTGGATACGCCGTTATTTTTGCTCATAAAGTTAAGAGTAATACATAATTCGTAACTGTAAAGGGGCTTTGATTTGTGCGCACTCACAATATCAAGTCCCAGCAGCACGCTCTGTTTTGTTTCCACCAGCGTGGCAATTTAGTTTTATCACTAATGAAAGGATGTCTAAAATATAACAGTAAGGAGAAGTCTAAAACAGGCGGGAGGCCCGGCCCGTGTCTGAACTATGAAAATTGGCCCGATGGGTGGCTGAAATGCAGGGCTCTAGTGTCTGTTGTTGAACCACAGGGATACTTTCAGAGTCGTGAAGACTTTTTCCCCCCTCGAACAGTTTCGACCTATGATTTTTTTTTTGTCGCACCATTGAGAAATTAGGTCGCACTCTAGAGCCCCTTTTGGAGCGTGTCCATCTCTGGCTCAGTGCCGGCCAAAGTGAGAAACCACAGTTTGACTCTGGAAGTTATGAGATATCACATCAACATTATAAATCACATATGTGCGACCATACTTCCAGGGCACAGAAATAAAAATCCCATATTTGGGGCTGTACCACTCAAAAGTTTAAAGGAAGTTGGGCTTCATAATTTTTTTTGTGAGAACAAACCAGCATCTCATGCCAACTATCAAAACAATGACAGATTCTCTCATCAAAACCACTTCTCAATCACAGAAGATGTCTGTTAATGCTCAACTTACTTGAGTTTGTCCAGATGCTTGAGTGTATCAGAGAGCTTTACTCCTGAATCTCTTGGGTGATTGTAGCTCAGATCCAGCTCTCTCAGGTGTGAGGGGTTTGAACTCAGAGCTGATGCCAGAGCAGCACAACCTTCCTCTGTCACCATACAGTAAGATAATCTACAACAACAGTGCAAGGGTTAATGCAGTGGTCCCAACCATGTTCCTGGTTTCTTTTCAGGCCTTGGACTCTCTACTAATGAGTTGATGATCTGAATCAGATGTGTTTGATTAAGGAGACATGGAAAGCATGCAGTGTTTGTCTTAAATTTGATATGTCCAACTGGATATCACGTCTTCGTCAAGTTTTAAAGTGACTGCAGCATAATAACCAAGCTGCTTTTGTAATTTATTTTAATCAAACAACAAAAGAAAATTAGAAAAATCACTCAATGCTCTTGACTGAATAACATTCGGAGCTTAGGCTTTTGCATATTTTCCATATTTCCAGAATTTTGAAATTAGACATTTAAGTTAGACAAACTTAAAGCACTGTTTACAAGGTGCCACAGTTTACAAGGTGCGTTTCCACTGTCAATTCCAGGGCTTTACTGTGCCGCTACAGGGCTTCTTCAATGCCAATGGCCAGGGATTTTTGGCCTGTCAAATACCTCAGATACATTTAATTGACAATTGTAATTGATAAACTCACTTTAAGACACCAGTGGGTGTATAAAATCAGTTCATGTAACCAATTGCTAGACCGAGCCTTTGCAGTTGCAGCTCCTAAACAGTGGAATGCACTTCCAGTTGTTGTGAGATCCTCTCCCACTTTGGGCACATTTAAATCTAGACTGAAGACTCTTATGGTGTAGCCTGAGAATAAAGGATTTCCCTTATCGATAATTCACTCATACTGCGTTGCTAGACACCTTTTCTTTTCACTAACGCAGTGTAACCGCATGGCCATTAGTTTGTGCAGTGAATAAAAAACAAACCAATGGCTCAGCAGCTTAGCTGCATGAACCTATGGCCATGAAGCCAACCAGAATGGGTGGGGCCATCTGGCTATATAAGCAGGCAGGGCCTAAAATTAACACTCGCCAAGTGCCAGATGCGAGTACAAATCTGCATTAGTGAGTATATGTAACAGTCTTAAGTCGTTACCAGTTGGTGGTTAAAACTTATCAGAATTTTGTTGGATGAGGGTCATTCTCCCTCCACACTCTATATACAGCTATATGTAGCAGCTATCACAGCTTCACATTCTCCTATGGCCGTCCAATCAGTGGGCAGGAACAATGAATCCACCTCACCCCTTTACTGTCCCTACATGGGATTTGCTTATGGTCTTGAGGGCTCTTAAGAGCCATCCCTTTGAACTGCTACAGTTAACAAGCATCTTCTCCTTTTATGTGAAATAATTATAAATATCAGTTTGATTTAGCATGCTGACACAAATGAATAGATTGCTATTTTTAGTGTAAATCACTGGTATATAAAATATCAATTGCTTAAGTTAAATCTGTATGTAAGGACCGAACGTCTTTTTCTGTTAATTCCGTATTAGAATATAGTTTTCACTCATTTTCCCCTTGCTGGTGAAATGCTGGGGTTGTGTGATATTTTCTTCAGAGAGGCATGTTAAGAGGCGTTTTAGAGTAGAACTGGTCTGACAGTGGAAATGCAAGCCTGGTTAACACTAAATGTTAAAAAATCCTGCAGGTACTGTATGTGTCCAAGAATTCTTGACACTGTGATTTAAATACACCATTAAATACCCCAGTATGTTGAGTTGACAATTTGGACTCTTCAGTCCAACACACAGCAGCTTCACTCCTGAGTCCTGCAGGTCATTGTGACTCAGGTCCAGCTCTCTTAGTGGGGAGTTTGATGATTGTAGAGCTGAAGCCACAACTTCACAGTGCTGGTTAGTGAGATTACAGCCTACCAATCTGAAAAACATGACTGTTTAAAAAGCTTGCTTTTGTTCTGGTGTCACGTCAGGCTGCCATAAGAGCAGTCAGACCATAAAAGATCAAGCTGGTTGATCATTCACTCTCTGGTCTTTATAGAACAAAGGTAAAGCATTTAAAGGGATCGTTCACCCAAAAATAAAAATTAGCCCATTATTTACTCACCCTCAAGCCATCCTAGGCATATATGACTTCCTTCTTTCAGATGAATCCAATCGGAGTTATATAAAAAACTGACTTTGATCTTCCAAGCTGTTTAATGGCAGTGTTATTCATCAGTCCTAAAGAAGTGAAATAAAGTTCATCCCTCCATAATAAAAAGTGCGTAACATGGCTCCAGGGGGTGAACAAAAGCATCCTGTAGCAATCGATGCTATTTTATAAAAAAAAAATATCCATATTAAAAACTTAATAATCACATTAATCTAGCTTGCGCCAACAGTTGTAAATGGAAGCAGCTCCGATAGGATGAAGTAAGATGTCGGCATTGTGCATGTGCCAGTGAGCCTTATGAAAACCTACATTTGTTTACAGGAGCAAAGGAAAGGAAAACCAGTCTCCTCTTGGCTTATATCAAAATCCTCCGACATTCTTCTTTACAAATCCTCATTTTGTCTTCTAAGTCGTGACCGTTGTTTTGTTTTGATTTCTCCCCTGCACTTCCACGATCATCACTTCTGAGCGGCGCATGCACAACACCGACAACCTGCGTCATCTGCCCGGAGCTGCTTCCGTGTACAACAGTGAGCGCAAGCTAGATTAAATTGTTATGTTTTAAATATGGATATTTTTCTTATAAAAACACAAATTCTTTACAGGACGCCCTTTGTTCACCCACCCAAGCCATGTGAGGCACTTTTTATTATGGACAGAGGTGCTTTCTTTCACTTCTTTTGGACTGATGAACTACAACACCTGCTGACTGCCATTAAACAGCTTGGAAGATCAAAGACAATTTTTAATATAACTCCGACTGGATTCATTTGAAAGAAGAAAGTCATATACACCTAGGATGAATTGAGAATGAGTAATTCATGGGCTAATTTCCATTTTTTGGTGAACTAACCTTTTAAAAAAAGGCATAAATATGAACATCAGACAGGATTATTTTCTACATTCTGTTTAACTTACTTGAGTTTGTCCAAATGGATGATTTTATTTATCAGCTTCACTCCTGATTCTCCTGGGTGATTGTAGCTCAGATCCAGCTCTCTCAGGTGTGTGGGGTTTGAACTCAGAGCTGATGCTAAAGCAGCACAAGCTTCCTCAGTTACGAAACAGCCAGACAATCTACAAAAGTAATTAAAATGTTGGCGGCAGGGGGTCTAATGCTATTTCATGCATTCAAAGTTATTTACACCGTAAGAGTTCGATCCTCATGTTAAACATGGTCAAAGTTTCAAAAAAATGATTTGGACGTATGATGGAGTATTTCTGTTCCAAATATACTTTTCAGAGTTTGTATAAGTTTCCGATTTTTTTTTATCATGATGTCATGAAGGACGGAATTCCTTGTATGGGCACTTCTCCTGGAAGAACATGCCCATGTGTTATATTGTTCCTCTCATTTCTGTGATGAATACTTTATAAACGAGGCCCAATGCACATTGTTTGATACTGAAAGAGTATTCCAAGCGATAAGAGATGGAACTGCAGATGGTAAGTGAAACTGCATTAAATGTCTGTGTTTTGCTGGAAATCAGCGACACCCCGCAGCATGGTTCCAGGAGCTCGGCGGTTTTTAGAAAGAATCGTAAAGCAATATCTTTCTTTTATAAATCTGATAAAACTAAAGACTTTTTGGAGATATGAAGAATGCAATACTACTCTATAGGTTCTCAAGATTAACATGAGATTGGGTGATGATCATGCTGAATTTCTGACACTGTCAGAACATTATCAAAGGCTATCTTTGGTTGCAAGACCATGACAATGGCTGTCTTTGAACCTCTCTCACTGTACGACATAGCACCACTGATTAGAAGCCATAATCATAGAAATTGCCAATGCCAATCTTTCGCCAAAAATCGTGCAGAGTGTCCTGGGCTTTAGAAAGAAAACTGGAATCTGCAAAAATCTGTATCAGCAAGTCACACAAATTGCAATCGGCGCAATGCATCTCTGATTTAAATGTTACTTAATGGTGGGCTATAAATCTTTTTATTTTGTTGTTTTTTTGTTTTAGATAGTTTAAATTTTTTATGTTCATACCAATATGCAGGCATGTGATCAGTTAAGTAAAAAAAAGAAAAACATGCCCCCCCCATTCAATATGACAACACAACAACATTAAACACCAAAAGAGGGTTTGCATTGGCACAAGCTGTAAGTAAATCCGACTCTTAATATATATATATATATATATATATATATATATATTTTATTTTTTTTTATTTTTATTTTTTTTGCAAATACTGGCAGAGTACTGGAGCTTTAAGGCCAGGACACACCAAGGCAACTTCAAAAAACTAGTGGCGACAAAAGCAGACGGTGTTGTCATCTCGTGCCGGCAACATCTGGACCAAAAAGCCGCACTTGACATGTGCATTCTGCGTCTGCGTGAGAGCAACTACCTGTTTATTTCAGCAGCTATCAATAATATATATTCGTCATTTAAAAGAAGAAACCGAATATTTACATATATAAGAAACAAACGTAGATACAGGTGCATCTCAAATTAGAATGTCGTGGAAAAGTTCATTTATTTCAGTAATTCAACTCAAATTGTGAAACTTGTGTATTAAATAAATTCAATGCACACAGAAAGAAGTAGTTAAAGGCTTTGGTTTCTTTTAATTGTGATGTTTTTGGCTCACATTTAACAAAAACCCACCAATTCACTATCTCTACAAATTAGAATATGGTGACATGCCAATCAACTAATCAACTCAAAACACCTCCAAAGGTTTTCTTATCCTTCAAAATGGTCTCTCAGTTTGGTTCACTAGGCTACACAATCATGGGGAAGACTGCTGATCTGACAGTTGTCCAGAAGACAATCATTGACACCCTTTACAAGGAGGGTAAGCCACAGACATTAATTGCCAAAGAAGCCGGCTGTTCACAGAGTGCTGTATCCAAGCATGTTAACAGAAAGTTGAGTGGAAGGGAAAAGTGTGGAAGAAAAAGATGCACAACCAACAGAGAGAACCGCAGCATTATGAGGATTGTCAAGCAAAATCAATTCATGATTTGAGTGAACTTCACAAGGAGTGGACTGAGGCTGGGGTCAAGGCATTAAGAGCCACCACACACAGACGTGTCAAGCAATTTGGCTTAAGTCGTCGTATTTTCCAAGAAATTTTGGAGCACTTCATGCTTCCTTCTGCTGACCAGCTTTTTGAAGATGCTGATTTTCTTTTCCGGCAGGATTTGGCACCTGCCCACACTGCCAAAAGCACCAAAAGTTGGTTAAATGACCATGGTGTTGGTGTGCTTGACTGGCCAGCAAACTCACCTGACCTGAACCTCACAGAGAATCTATGGGGTATTGTCAAGAAAAAAATGAGAAACAAGAGACTAGAAAATGCAGATGAGCTGAAGGCTACTGTCAACCTGGGCTTCCATACCACCTCAGCAGTGCCACAAACTGATCACCTCCATGCCACACCGAATTGAGGCAGCAATTAAAGCAAAAGGAGCCCCTACCAAGTATTGAGTACATGTACATTAAATGAACATACTTTCCAGAAGGCCAACAAATCACTAAAAACATTTTATTATTATAATTTTTTTTTATTGATCTTATGAAGTATTCTAATTTTTTTTATATTTGGATTGGATGAATTGGTGGGTTTTTGTTAAAAGTCAAAATCATCACAATTAAAAGAACCAAAGACTTAAATTACTTCAGCCTGTGTGCACTGAATTTATTTAATACACAATTTTCACAATTTGAGTTGAATTAATGAAATAAATGAACTTTTCCACGACATTTTAATTTACTGAGAAGCACCTGTAAACGAAAAGTAAACAAAGCAGCCCTTGCTAACCATTTTGAATATCAGTAACATTGATAACTTTCATCATTTTAAGTGGCTTTCATCACTCAAAGCTGTTGATACTGCATTATTTTGTACCTCCGTTTCCTCTTCTAATCTCTCTGATGTCTTTGATATCTCCTCACCCTCACTGATACTATCTAACTATAACTCCATAATCTCAGATATCTTAGATAAGCATGCTCCTGTCAAGACCAAAAGTGTCCCTTCCACACATTCATCTCCTTGGTTCACTCCTGAGCTCCGTATCTTAAAGGCCACTGGTAGACGGCTTGAGCGTTACTACAGGAAAACTGGCCTGACTGTTCACCATTTGGCATTTACCGAACATATCAAGAAATACAAATCGGTCCTGAACCTGGCTTGTTCCAGTTTTGTATCTGCTACAATTAAAAAATCAAGCAACAGGCCAAAAGCATTATTCAACACAATAAATAAACTTACCAAACCTCCATCTCATGTTGCTCTAGCTTCTGATGAACTTTGCACTTCATTCTTGGCTCACATGTTAGAAAAGACAGGTGCCATAAACCAGTGCCTCTTTAATGATGCCACTAACATTAGTTATCTGCCGAATCAACCTGGTCAATCCCTGCCTCTTTTTTCTCTGTCTACTCCTTCTTCTGTCTCTGAGTTAATCTTGAAATCCAACCCTTCATCTTGTCATCTTGACCCTGCTCCTACTACTCTACTGAAACTTTGCCATTCAGTTATTTCTGCACCTATCTCTCACTTCATTAACGCATCTCTTACCTCTGCTTCATTTCCTCTGTCACTTAAAACTGCAGCTGTTACCCCTGTTCTCAAGAAACCCAACCTTTATCCCTCAGTTTTATCTAATTATTGTCCCATTTCAAATCTCCCCTTCATAGCTAAATTACTGGAAAGTACTGTTGCCTCCCAGCTTCAGTCTTTTCTAGTTGAAAATAATCTTTTTGATCCTTTTCAATCTGGTTTTCGCCCTTTGCATAGTACTGAAACTGCACTAGTTAAGGTACTGAATGATCTGCTTCTCTCTGGTGATTCTGGTTCTCTGTCTATGCTCCTGCTGCTTGACCTCAGCTCTGCCTTCGATACCGTCTCCCATCAACTACTCATTTTGCGCCTATCGGATGTAGGTATTTCTGGTGCTGCTCTTTCCTGGTTCTCCTCCTATCTCTCTGACAGACAGTTCTACATTTCACTTCAGAATTTTCGCTCACCCACTGTCCCCCTGAAGCAAGGTGTCCCTCAGGGATCCGTTCTTGGGCCATTATTATTTATAATCTATATAATACCTCTTGGTCAGATCCTCCGCCGTCATGGTTTTAATTATCATTTTTACGCTGACGACATTCAATTATATACTACCTGTACTTCAACTTTATCTCTCACAACTGAAAAAATCTCTGCTTGTGTACATGAAATAAAAGATTGGCTTCATTCAAATTTTCTAAAACTTAACATGGACAAAACTGAGATTATTTTCACTGGACCTTCATCACTCACTAATAAAATTCCTACCAACTTCACCTGTGAGATCGCTGGCTCTCTTATCAAACCATCTAGTACTGTTAAAAGTCTTGGTGTAATTTTTGATTCCTCTCTATCCTTCCACTCTCACATTAATTCCATCACTAAATTGGCATTCTTTCATCTACGTCGTATCGCTCAGCTCCGTCCCTTTATCAGTATCTCAGATGCTGAAACTGTCATCCATGCATTTGTCACCTCACGTCTTGATTACTGCAATGCACTTTTCATTGGCCTATCAGCTAGCTCCATTTCCAAATTACAATACATTCAAAACTCTGCTGCCAGACTACTCACCCACACCAAGCGTTCTGCACATATTTCCCAAATTCTGCATGATCTTCAATGGCTTCCTGTGGCTTACCGTATTAAATTCAAAATTCTCCTTCTCACTTTTAAGTCTCTGCACGGCCTTGCTCCCCCCTACCTCTGTAACCTGCTTCTCCCCTACACCCCTACTCGCTCTTTACAATCCGCTGATTCCAGCCTTCTCGTTGCCCCTCGGCATCGCCTTGCTTCAATGGGGGGCAGATCATTCAGTGTTGTTGCGCCCAAAATGCTCAAAACACACCTATTTTCTGAATGTTATAGTTCTTAGTTTTTTTTTTCTGCTGGTTGCTGCCCCATCTACCCAATTCTCACTACTGTACTTGCACTCTCAATTGCCTACTGTTGTTCTGTCTGCTCTCTTTGTCAACTGCCTTTATTGTTGTTTGTTTATTGTAAAGTGTCCTTGAGCTCTGGAAAGGCGCTATATAAATAAACCTTATTATTATTATTATTATTATCACTCAAGCTTTAATTCTAGGGCACTGACTCGTATGCTAAACTGAACATCCAATCAGAGTTCTCACTCGCGCCGATGATCCCGACAGCCCAGATGAATCGGGCAAACTACCGCCAATGTGAGCCTGACGAGAGTCGACTTGTAGAACATACCAAACAAACTAACCATGGCAGGAACCAGAAGATTGAACTGCTTTCATTGGTTCAACATAACTAATAATAAAAACAGGACTGCGACAATATATGGTTTATCTGAGTTCTTATAATAATTTTCATAATAATGAAGTATATTTATAATGCAATTCTAAGTGAGAATGGATTAAGACATGTTATTCACGAGTTCACGCTTACATATAATTAGCTGAGGTATGGTATGCGTATTTGGCGTGCTGTCCGGGGAAGGGCTCCGAGCTCGGGAATGGCCCGAACCTAGAGTACCCCCCCTTCCCCGTCTATTTATAAAGTGAACTCGAAGTGAGGAGATGGGGTGGAGGAGGGATGCTGATAAACCGTCAATGGATAGAGGTAAGCCAGCGATATTTATACTATGGTATTGATTACTTGACTGTGGTCCACCTGTGTTGATTAGACTAAGTATCTGACGCGCTCCTCCTGAATCTTGTTACTAAAACATCATTTAATGTGGAATTTTGTTGGATAGTTAATTTTTTTTGGGGGGGGGGGTATTTTGTCATGCTTGGAAAGACGCATGTTGCTTTTACAAATGCCGTTGACTCAAGCTCGTCAGGTAAAGGCTTGATGGTATACAAAAGCGGGTTAAGATGGAGCAGCTTTTACTACAGAGAGCTGTAATTCATTGACAAGCTACAAAAACTGTTTTTATAATAATAGAACAATTTAATTGATTTCATAATCACTCTATTAAATTGGTCTGTGATTATGAAATCAGTTTTGCGTAGCTTGTCAGTGAACTACAGCTTCATTTTTAGTTTCTGGCTGCAGTGTTATCTCTTCTAGCTACAACCCTGCAACAATGCGCATTACCTTTCTTCTGTGAGGCATTTTTGAAGTTTCAGCATGAGAGCAGTGGATGGAGATTTACTACTGATCACAGAACCATGCTAAAAGGGTTAGTTCACCCCAAAATTAAAATTCTGTCATTAATTACTCAGGCTCATGTCATTCCAAACCCAAAATCTGAGAGCTCTCTAAGCCTCACATCGTCAGCAATGCAACTGTAATGACCCCAGGTCCAGCAACGACATCAGTTAAACAGTCCATATGACATCAGTGGCTAAACATCAGCTTTTCAAAATGAGAATAATTTTTGTGTGCAAAAAAACAAAAAATTAAATTTTAAAATAACAAATTTAACAATTCTTCTCCCGCGTTACGTTTTCCACTATTTTGGAGGACGCAAGAACATAATTAACATTGTTTATGTTCGAGGGGGAAAGCGCACACATGAATGTAATCAGCGTAATCAGCATTGTTTACTTCCGTGGGGGAAAGCGTGTGCATGAACGTAATCGGAGATTAAAAACTAGATTAAAAACGCATCTCTTTCGCCAAGCATTCGAATAATGCATCTCTTAAATTGTGAGACTGCAGTTGCATCTGATTGAATACGCATTCTTATTCTTTAGCTCAGGTTAAACAAATTAGTTTGACTTTGTTGGAACAGCAGCTATACTAATGATGTCTCTATTTGTTTCTCTGTTTTGCCACGAGATTTACCTCCTTGTGGTAACTAGAATATACACAAGCTCCAGTCTGGATCCAGAACACCTGAGAAGAGATGATGCCAACCCCTCAGAGGACCTCAGATGATGCTAACCCTGAATCAACAAACAGAACTAACAAATTATGCTACAAGTGTGACTGCATCATATAATAATTGCTGTTAATAATGTTCATCGTCTGGCTGACTACGTCTTGTATTAATTTTTCTGAAAAATCCTGTCATATGCTCATAAACTGACAGTCACCACTTATAAGCTACTACTAAATATTGTAGAAACTATTTTCTGTAAAGTTGTTTTGTAATCATAAAAAGCGCTATACAAATAAACTTGAATTTAATTGAATCGCGTAATCAGCATTGTTTCCGTTTCAGGGGGAAATGTCTGAATGTAATCGAGGAGCGAGGAGCAGATTTCTTTTGGGAAAAAAAAGTCGGAACGTCATGGTTTTCACTCGTTTCAAGAGCGCATCACCACCGCTCCATCACCACAATATAACTGCATATTTAGCAAGAATTCACGCTGAACATATTTAGCTAGCTTGATAGAAAAGGATCACTCAAATCAGAAATAATGTGATGGCTATGATGAAGGCAATGGACATGAGAAAGAAGTTATAGTTCTCAAAGAATTTGTTGGTTCCCTCTAGATACTGAATATTTTCTGGTGAAAGAATGATTTAAACAGGTATAATACTTATTTACATGCAATCGCCATCTTAATAATGCATTCAAACAAATGTAATCTTACAGTGCTACTTCATCTGTAATTGACTTTGAATGAGCAGAAATTGAAGAAATGCAGCAATCCGTGGGTAAAATAACTGACAAAAACACTTTTATTTTCATCACAAACAAAATTTGCACTGCAAAAAGCAGCAATTATACCTTTTAATGCTAACAACCATGTTATTAGCTTGTCATGTGGTAGAAAAAAGCTTGCACACTAGAGTTCCAATAAGCCATGCTCATGTTTTTTTTTTTTAATATATATTATGAACAGAACTGTGGTATTTTAAACATACTGTTATACTTTAGACGCAGAGCGATGACGGAGTGGTGTTTCTGATATCAGTGAGCGAGGAGTGGAGCAAGAGCGGAGTGATTATTAAATGCTCGGAGGGGAAATTGTTGCTGCTCCACTCCACTCCACTCACATCATCTGTTGCTGTCTATGGGAGGGTCAGAGAGCTCTCAGATTCCATCAAAAAAATCTTAATTTGTGCTCCGATGATGACCGAAGATCTTATGGGTTGAGTAACATGATGTTGAGTAATTAATGATAGAAATTTCATTTTTTTGGGTGAACTAACCCCATAACTGAAAGATGCACATGACAATTGCATTCAATTAATCACGCACACCTTTTTTTACCTAGTGTCAATTTAGTTGCACTCTTTGCATGGCAGAATTAAAATATTAAACTACGTGCTTCCGATGGTGGGGCCATAATCTGCACTTTGATTGATCTCTGGCCAAGCAGCCACATACAAAGGGGAGTGTGAATAATTGTTTTTAATTTGAATTGGTTCTTTTAAATGTAGAAATTTATGGAGACCAAGGCAGCAGAAATTACACCCTGACTGTTTTCTTTATATTACTAAAGCACAATGTTTTGTTATTCTTGTGAGTGAATACAAATGAAAGTAGATACACACTCGAAGGGGTTAACATATTGTAAAAGTCAAACCTGAGTATGTTGAGTTGACAGTTTGGACTCTTCAGTCCAGCACAGAGCTGCATCACTCCTGAATCCTGCAGGCGATTTTTACTCAGGTCCAACTCTCTCATGGTGGAGCTTGGTGATTGTAGAGCTGAAGCCAAAATTTCACAGTGCTGATCAGTGAGATTACAGGATATTAATCTGAAAAAGGGAGAACTGTCATTAAAAGGCATGCTGGTTTGCTGATGTCTTGCTTCATTAAAGTTGTATCTACAACAGGAAATAAAGATGTAAAAGTCATATTTTATTAGTATTATGTGCTTTGTTTCTTCTTATTTATACATAACTTTATTGTGGAAAGTCTTGTTAGTGGAGTGTCATCACATATATTTTTAAAGTACGCATGAAACATAAGTTGTGATTGTCTTTTCTTTTCTACTGTGAAGTCTATCCAAGTGAAACAGCATTTAAAATGAGAGGGCAGGAATTGATTTTGTTCTTTGGGAATTGTTTGGAGATTTGCAAGATGGCCATTGCTAACAAAATAAAAATGTGACGGAACGTCAAAGGCATTTTTTTATGTTTAATAAAAGCCTCTCCGAGGCCTGATGCCACACCCACTATGTCTGTCATTTGCTCCTCCCGGCACAGGCAGATCTGAATGCCAGTTTGCAGTCAGCTGTAGCACATTTCTCTCCGCGAGACTTACCTGTCAACACCCTCACATAAAGATTTTTCTTTAATTATTGAGGATGATGACAACAAAGACTACTTCTTGTTACAAGTATGGTAGAACAAACTCTTCTACCACAAAAGACTGCTTTTTAAGTTATCTTCCTGATGTATCCAAATTCCTTAGCATATCCAAAACCTCAGAACAACTTGATGATGTAACAGAAACTATGGACTCTCTCTTTTCTAGCATTTTAAATACAGTTGCTCTTTTACGCTTAAGGAACGTTAAGGAAACCAGTCTGACACCATGGTATAATGAGCATACTCGCACACTAAAGAGAGCAGCCCGAAAAATGGAGCGCAGCTGGAGGAAATCAAAACTAGAAGTATTTTGTATTGCTTGGCGGGTGTAATGCCACGCCAGCAGAGGGAGCCCTCACAGGAGTATTGACTGTCCACCACTCCATCTGCTTCTACAGTCACTTCCTGTTTGGGACTATTTAACATGTGCTAGCACGTCACTTCACTGCGAAGTATTGCCAGTTTACCTGCCTTACCGAGCGTTTTCCTTGTGAGTATTCTGACTGCCTGTTTGATTACGATTCTGCCTGTTATCTTGTTCACGTCTCTTGGATTGCCCCTTTGGATATATTGCTTGATTGGACTGATGTTTATGTGTTTGACCTGTTCGCCTGCCTAATCGTCTCTGCCTATTGGATAACCCCTGTGTATGTTGAAAGATCGGACTGCCCTTACGGTATTGACACATTGCCTGGTAACACGACTCTGATTGTACGTTCTTCCTTTAATAAACTCCTGCAAATGGATTCACATTCTGCCTCAGCCTCTTCGTTACAGCGGGAAAGTAACCTATCCTACAGAAAAGCATTAAAAACGTCTAGATCCGATTACTTTTCTTCTCTTTTAGAAGAAAACAAACATAACCCCAGGTATTTATTCAATACAGTGGCTAAAATAAGGAAAAATAAAGCCTCAACAAGTGTTGACATTTCCCAACATCACAGCAGTAATTACTTTATGAACTACTTTCCTTCTAAAATCGATACTATTAGAGATAAAATTGTAACCACTCAGTCGTCAGCTACAGTATCGCATCAGACAGTGCACTATAGACCCCCTGAGGAACAGTTCCACTGATTCTCTACTATAGGAGAGGAATAATTGTATAAACTTAAGTCATCTTAACCAACAACATGTATGTTAGACCCTATACCATCTAAGCTCCTAAAAGAGGTGCTTACAGAAGTCATAGATCCTCTTCTGACTATTATTAATTCCTCATTGTCATTAGGATATGTCCCCAAAACCTTATTAAGCCTGTCATCAAAAAACCACAACTGGACCCAAAAGAACTAGTTAATTATAGACCAATCTCGAATCTCCCTTTTCTGTCGAAGATACTAGAAAAGGTGGTATCCTCAAAATTATATTTCTTCTTTGAGAAAATGGTATATGTGAGGATTTCCAGTCAGGATTTAGAACGTATCATAGTACTGAGACTGTTCTCCTTAGAGTTACAAATGACCTGCTCTTATCATCTGATCGTGGTTGTATCTCTCTATTAGTTCTATTGGATCTTAGTGCTGCGTTTGACACAATTGACCACAACATTCTTTTGCATAGACTTGAACACTTTGTTGGCATTAATGGAAGTGCATTAGCATGGTTTTAATCGTACTTATATGACCACCATCAATTCGTAGCAGTGAATGAAGAGGTATCATATCAATCACAAGTGCAGTATGGAGTACCTCAAGGCTGAGTACTAGGGCCGCTACTCTTCACGCTTTATATGTTACCCTTGGGAGATATCATCAGGAAACATGGTGTTAGCTTTCACTGTTATGCTGATGATACTCAGCTCTATATTTCTTCGCGGCCCGGTGAAACACTCCAATTTGAAAAACTAACGGAATGCATAGTCGATATAAAAAACTGGATGACAAGTAATTTCTTACTGCTAAATTCTGAAAAAACAGAGGTGTTAATTATAGGACCTAAAAACTCTGCATGTATTAACATAGAACACTGTCTAAGACTTGATGGCTGCTCTGTCAATTCTTCGTCATCAATTAGGAACCTAGGTGTGCTATTTGATAGCAATCTTTCCTTAGAAAGCCACATTTCTAGCGTTTGTAAAACTGCATTTTTCCATCTCAAAAATATATCTAAATTACGGCCTATGCTCACAATGTCAAATGCAGAAATGTTAATGTCGCTGTTATGTTGCACTGCGGAGCTCTGTCACGAAAACAAATTCCTCGTATGTGTGAACATACCTGGCAATAAAGCTCATTCTGATTCTGATTCTGATTCTGTTAATCCATGCATTTATGACATCAAGGTTAGATTATTTTAATGCTTTATTGGGTGGTTGTTCTGCACGCTTATTAAACAAACTACAGCTAGTCCAAAATGCACCAGCAAGAGTTCTTACTAGAACCAGGAAGTATGACCATATCAGCCCGGTCCTGTCAACACTGCACTGGCTCCCTATCAAACATCGTATAGATTTTAAAATATTGCTTATCACTTATAAAGCACTGAATGGTTTAGCACCTCAGTATTTGAATGAGCTCCTGTTACATTATAATCATCCTCGTCCACTGCGTTCTCAAAACTCATGCAATTTGATAATACCTAGAATATCAAAATCAACTGCGGGCGGCAGATCCTTTTTCTATTTGGTGCTTAAACTCTGGAATAACCTACCTAACATTGTTCGGGGGGCAGACACACTCTTGCATTTTTAATCTAGATTAAAGACCCATCTCTTTAACCTGGCTTACACATAACGTACTAATATGCTTTTAATATCCAAATCGGTTAAAGGATTTTTAGGCTGCATTAATTAGGTAAACTGGAACCGGGAACACTTCTCATAACACCCGATGTACTTGCTACATCATTAGAACAATGGCATCTATGCTAATATTAGTCTGTTTTTCTCTTATTCCGAGGTCACCGTAGCCACCAGATCCAGTCTGTATCCAGATCAGTGGGTCACTCTAGTCACCCGGACCCAGTACGTATCCAGACCAGATGGTGGATCGGCACCTAGAAAGGACCTCTACAGCCCTGAAAGACAGTGGAGACCAGGACAACTAGAGCCTGTAAAAATCTTATCTCAAACGACCACCGGGACAAGACCACAGGAAACAGATGATTCTTCTGCACAATCTGACTTTGCTGCAGCCTGGAATTGAACTGCTGGTTTCGTCTGGTCAGAGGAGAACTGGCCCCCCAACTGAGCCTGGTTTCTCCCAAGTTTTTTTCTCCATTCTGTCACCGATGGAGTTTTGGTTCCTTGTCACTGGCTTGCTTAGTTGGGGTCACTTCATCTACAGCGATATCGTTGACTTGATTGCAAATGAATGCACAGACACTATTTAAACTGAACTGAGATGATGACATCACTTAATTCAATGATGAACTGCCTTTAACTGTCATTTTGCATTATTGACACACTGTTTTCCTAATAAATGTTGTTCAGTTGTTTTGACGCAATGTATTTTGTTTAAAGCGCTATATAAATAAAGGTGACTTGACTTGACAATCAACAACACTAAACAAGCCTAAAGAGCAAGCAGGGGCGTATATTATACCCCCCCCCCCCCCACACACTTTTAATATCACGTAAATTCGTCCCCCACACTTTTTCGGGCAAGTGTGTTCGCATAGAGGTTTTCAAGAGCTAGTGTGAATAAATATAGATTTAAACTTAAAGATACAGGATAGTCTGCACATGACCTGATATTTCATTCGGACCCAGAATAAAGCGAGATGAACATCATGGAGCGATAAACACTCGATAGTCGAAGCCGGAGGGCACTCTTATGCAAACTAGGAAATGGACAAAAGCGATTCACAGAAAAACTGAAACGTTTGGAAACATGAAGACATTAAACAAACAACTGCGACAATATATGGTTTATTTGTGTTTTTCACGTCATCTCCAGGTAATAAATAAAGTATATGAACAATGCAATGATAATTGACACAGCATTTATTACATTATAAAAACGATTCTGCCTTTTTATGTGATAAAAAAAGTGTTTGTAGTATATAAACATTAACAAATCATCATTATTGATAGGGATGCACGATCATGATTTTTCATGGCCGATTCCGATACCGATTTTTTTACAAGCTAACTGGCCGATTCCGATACTGATTTCCCATTTTTTTTATTATCTTTAAGCAACAAACAAGAAAGAAGGAAAGTGTGCATAAACAAAATGTTTATTTGGTATTTAATAGGCCAAACTGGCTTTTGGCTATTGAAAACAATAACCGTAACCATCTGAAATGAACGGCAGTAACTGCACAGTAAGTAGTCTACATCCAATACAAACACAGATGGTACAGACATCAGTATTTAGCTTTTGTTTTTGAATTGGGTTGAAACTACAGAGAACTGGCCTTAAATTAAAAGATTAACTGTAACCATGTGAAATTAAAGGCAATAACTGCATAGTTCTACAATCCAAACAACAAAATCAACACACATTCAATAAGATGTTTCTTAATCAGCGTTCAGTATTTGTTTTATTTTTTACATTTGCTTTTAAATAAAAAAAAAGGTCTTTACGAGTGAGACTAAATAAAAGTATGCTATATAAATACATTATTCCAAAATATTAAAATCAAAAAATGTTGGTGCGAATAAAACAAAGATGCAAAAAGTATTTCATTCATCCCATAAAAAAATAAAAATAAAATTAGGGTAATGATTCACATCTATATTTTTTTTTACTTGAGCCAATGAAAAATAAATAATTTATTGTCTCAAGTAAAAAAATATAGATGTGAATCATTACCCTAAAAAAAATTTTATTGGATGAATGAAACACTTTTTTTGAGTGTGCTACAACAGGTGATTTTTTAAATCAAATTAAGTCGTGTAATTTCAAGGTAAAATAAAAAATAATCATCCTAATGCAGAGCTGACATTTACTTCTGGATTTTCAAATGTGTATGCAAGTTCTACTTTACAAAAAAAAAAAAAAATTCAGTTTTGTCACAGTTTAGTTCGTTTCGTTTCTCATCCAACACGTGAGAAGTTGAGCTGAACATCTCTTCACGGTCTACTTGTGTTCAGGGTGCGGACCGGTACAGTATACGCTTGCGCAGCTTCAGTGCGCGCAGGAAAGGGACTCATTTGTGCGCCAGTACACCAACGGCTGATCGCTTCCTGCTATCTGTGCCTCATACATGAAGCTCTGCACTTCCAGTGCTGAACGGCTGCCCATGTCCTGCGCACAGATTTCGAAATACATCCACACAAATGACATAGCAAACAATTACAATGTATTCTGTGCATGCGAGCGCACTTCTGGAAAAATCGGCCGACAAAAAGACCAAAAACCGGCCAACTGCCGATTGCGTATTTTAATCAAAAACCGTCCGGTTCCGATTTATGGCCGGTCAACCGATGCATCCCTAATTATTGATTATTGTCCAGCAGTTATCTGATTTCTAAGCCAATTACAGTAAAAGCTAGATATTAGAGAAAAAAATGAAGTTGTCTATACACTACAAGTCAAAAGCTTTTGAACAGTAAAATTGTTAATGTTTTTAAGTCTCTTCTGTTCACCAAGCCTGCATTTATTTGATCCAAAGTACAGCAAAACAGTAAAAAATTTAAATATTTGTAGTATTAAGAAAAAAAATTCTATTTGAATATATTTAGGGCCCAAGCACCACAGTGCGAGGACCCTCTTGGAATTGCCCTGTTTCTTCTTCTTCTTTTTCTTCTTCTTCTCCAAAGTGAATCACATTTTTGAGGGCCTAAACATGCTCCAAAACTCACAAAACTTTGCACAACTGGCAAAATGTACATCTGATATAGGTTTCAGAAGTCAGTGTGGCAAAATGGCTCGATAACGCCACCTGTAAAATTTCAAAGGAGTGCCCTACGTTTTACGAGCTACGTTTTACATTCATGCATTAAAATCGGTACACACTTGTAACACACCATTACCTACAGAAAAGTCTCTTGGTACAAAATCCAAAACCCAACACAAACTATGTCATTTTGAATTTCCAGTAAGATTTTTGTGCAGTTTTTGCCATTTCCATGCCTCGTACATTGACTAACTCCTCCTAGAGTTTTAATCGGATCATCTTCAAATTTGGTGAGGGTCATCATAAGAACTTTGTGACATTAAATTGCGAAGATCTTGGTTTTCGTCAAGGTGCGTGTCCCTGGTGGCCTGACAAAATTTGATGTTTCGCCATGAAACAGAAAGTTGCTGTAACTCAGGCAAACAATGTCCGATCTGCCCCAAACTTCACACGTGTGATAGGTGTCCTGTTCTGAACAAACACCCATGCCCAAATTCAGTTATAGTCCTGGCAACAGGAAGTGACATTAGAGTCCTGCATGGGTTTGGGTACCCACGGGTACCCAACAGGTGACCCGCAAATTTGGCTGAAACGGGTGAAAAATATCAAACTGTGTCGGATACGGGTGCGGGTCGGGTTGGACACGGGGGAAACGTCAACAGTTGACGATGTGCTTTTTTTATACAGCAATTTAAAACACCACACCACAAATAGGATCTAATCTAATCCCCTCACACTGGAAAAGGTAGGCCAAAATGTCCAGATCTTGGATTCATAAACGGGACAGTGTCACGTCTCAGCCCTAGGTAACCTATACCAAGGCTGTATAGTTAAGTAGCATAATTCACAGGCCGGTGTATGTAGTGTTTGTTAGGATTCGCATACAACTGGACTTTTCTTTCATTTAAAAGTAGCCCATCACATAGCCTACACTGTTGTTATTGTTTAACACTGCTAAGTAGCCTATGTGTGCTGTGCAGGGCGTGTTTGAACCCGAAATTGTCTGATGTATGCTAGACGAAATTGCGTTACTCAGTTTTGTGGTAACGTTAGTCATGTTCTTTATGTGCTGGCGTTTTGACAGCTTCGGCTGAGGTTGTCCTTGTGTTAAGGGCAAAGGCCGTGGTAATAACTTCTGTATGACCTGGCAATAAAAATGTAAAAAAAGTGTGTCAATAATGTGATTGGCTTAACTGATTTGATTTCGGGTGCGGGTCGGTAGTCGGTTCTATTTTAAGTGGGTCGGGTCGGGTCGGGTCCGGATTTTAATTAGTGCTGCTGTCGGAAAACGGGTCGGATGCGGTTTTAAGCACTTCGGGTATGGCGGGTGCGGATTTACAAAATCGGACCCGTGCAGCTCTCTAAGTGACATGGTTAAGACTGTTATAGCACCACAGTGCGAGGACCCTCTTGGAATTGCCCTGTTTCTTCTTCTTCTTTTTCTTCTTCTTCTCCAAAGTGAATCACATTTTTGAGGGCCTAAACATGCTCCAAAACTCACAAAACTTTGCACAACTGGCAAAATGTACATCTGATATAGGTTTCAGAAGTCAGTGTGGCAAAATGGCTCGATAACGCCACCTGTAAAATTTCAAAGGAGTGCCCTACGTTTTACGAGCTACGTTTTACATTCATGCATTAAAATCGGTACACACTTGTAACACACCATTACCTACAGAAAAGTCTCTTGGTACAAAATCCAAAACCCAACACAAACTATGTCATTTTGAATTTCCAGTAAGATTTTTGTGCAGTTTTTGCCATTTCCATGCCTCGTACATTGACTAACTCCTCCTAGAGTTTTAATCGGATCATCTTCAAATTTGGTGAGGGTCATCATAAGAACTTTGTGACATTAAATTGCGAAGATCTTGGTTTTCGTCAAGGTGCGTGTCCCTGGTGGCCTGACAAAATTTGATGTTTCGCCATGAAACAGAAAGTTGCTGTAACTCAGGCAAACAATGTCCGATCTGCCCCAAACTTCACACGTGTGATAGGTGTCCTGTTCTGAACAAACACCCATGCCCAAATTCAGTTATAGTCAACTGGACTATACAACTGGACTTTTCTTTCATTTAAAAGTAGCCCATCACATAGCCTACACTGTTGTTATTGTTTAACACTGCTAAGTAGCCTATGTGTGCTGTGCAGGGCGTGTTTGAACCCGAAATTGTCTGATGTATGCTAGACGAAATTGCGTTACTCAGTTTTGTGGTAACGTTAGTCATGTTCTTTATGTGCTGGCGTTTTGACAGCTTCGGCTGAGGTTGTCCTTGTGTTAAGGGCAAAGGCCGTGGTAATAACTTCTGTATGACCTGGCAATAAAAATGTAAAAAAAGTGTGTCAATAATGTGATTGGCTTAACTGATTTGATTTCGGGTGCGGGTCGGTAGTCGGTTCTATTTTAAGTGGGTCGGGTCGGGTCGGGTCCGGATTTTAATTAGTGCTGCTGTCGGAAAACGGGTCGGATGCGGTTTTAAGCACTTCGGGTATGGCGGGTGCGGATTTACAAAATCGGACCCGTGCAGCTCTCTAAGTGACATGGTTAAGACTGTTATAGACTCCAAGGAAAATATTAAATACACTGGCAACATGCTAGAAATATACTAAAACATGCTAGCAGCACTTAGCTAAGTGCTAAAACATGCTACTAATGCAGTGAGACAGAAAGTTGCTGTAACTCAGGCAAGCAATGTCCGATCTGCCCCAAACTTCACACGTGCTGAACAAACATCCATGCCCAAATTTAGTAATAGTCATAGTGCCACCTGCTTGCAACAGGAGGTGTTATGTTTAACACTGTTATGGACTCCTAGGAACATATTAAAAACCGGCAACAAGTGTTAATAGGCTGCCAACATGCTAGAAACATAATAAAACATGCTAGTAACACTTAGCTAAGTGTTAAAGCATGCTACTAATGCAGTGAAAAAGGAAGTTGCTGTAACTCAAGCATACAATGCCCAATCTGCCTCAAACATCACACATTTTATAAGAGTCCAGGCCTGAACACATCTAAAGGCCAATATTCAATTATAATTATAGTGCACCTGTTGGCAACAGGAAATATCTTGTTTCACACTAACTTAAACATGCAATGTCTGATCTGCCCTAAACTTTACATGTTTGGTAAGAGTCCTGGCCTGAAGACATCTGCATGCCAATATTCAGTTATAATCATAGCACCACCTGGTGGCAGCAGGAAATTTGGCACAATATTTACCAGTTTATAAGCGTATTGTCCAACGTTCGCTGTTCTCTTATGGTCACTGTGTGGCAGTGAGCCCGGGTGCAAGGGCCCTTTCATCGTTGCTTGAAGCTTTAATTTAAAATGTAATTTATTGTGTTTTCAAAGCTAAATTTTTAACATCATTACTCCAGTCACACGATCCTTCAAAAAACAGGTTGAAATTCTGATTTGCTGCTAAAAAAAAACATTATTATGATGTTGAAAACATCTAAGTATAATTTTTTCACGTTTCTTTGATGAATAGAAGGTTCAGACAAAAACAGCATTTATCTGAAATAGAAATATTTTGTTACATTATAATGTCTTTATCATAACTTTTGATCAATTTAAAACATCCTTGCTAAATAAAAGTAGTAATTTCTATAATTTCTTTTCTGAAAAATAAAAATATAATGACTCTAAGCTTTGGTATATGGTATAGTGTATTATGTTACAAAAGTTTTTTTATTTCACATAAATGCTGATCTTTGGATCTTTCAATTCATCAAAGAATCCTGAAAAAAGTACTCAACTGTTTTAAATAATAATAATAATAATAATAATAAATAAAAAAGGTTTCTTGAGCAGAATATCAGCATATTAGAATGATTTCTGAAGGATGCGACACATTCAAACAGAAAGCAGTTATTTTAAATAGTAAAAATATTTCAATACATTAATACTTTTGCAGAGCTTTGTATCAAATAAATTCAGGCTTGGTGAACAGAAGAGACTTCTTTATAAAATATTAAAAATCTTACTGTTCTAAAAATGTTGACTGGTATATAGATTACAGAAATGTTATACTGTAATGTTTTATATATATATATATATATATATATATATATATATATATATATATATATATATATATATATATATATATATATATATATCTGTCCCCTTCACTTCTAAACTGATGGCATGCCCCTGAGAGCAAGAGAGAGAGAGAGAGAGAGAGAGAGAGAGAGAAAGAGAGAGAGAGACTGACTGACTGAGAATGTTCTCGATCGGGTTGTCATATTAAAAAAAAAATTAGATTGCCATGTCCGAAGAGTAATGTTGTAATACCCTAATATCCTTTTTAAATGTTTAAGGGTACTATACTTCCCCATGACTGGCGTCTGCGCTGGTCAATGCATTGATATATATATAAAGTGAAGCATAAGCTTCAGCATTTCCCCGTTTATCCCAGTGTTTACCCCTCATGTCACCGACATCACAGCAGCTTCTGGCAGTTCCAGACAGCTCCACCCTCAAGTCATAACTTGTGACAGAAAGAAAAGATGAGTTCTTCTACCCTCCCCTCCCCCTCAAAATGAGTTAACATTGAATTATTACAGCATGGACACAACTGAACTAAAATTAGGGAATTAATGAAAATAAACAATCCCCTGTGAAAATATAGGGTAAGTATAAAATATATAAGTATAAGGTAAGTATAAAATATAGGGTCCTAATTTGGGAAAATAAACAAGAGGTTTCAGTGGAATAATTAATGGAATATTCTTAATTTGTAGAAATTTGAGTCACCAACCTGCAAATCAGAACACAAAGTCATGTTTGACTTAACTCTTTCAGTCATGAGTTTGAAATACTCTAGCTGGGCCCCAGTGGTATATGACCATTATTTCAGAATGTATCGCCTTACTTTTTCCTTGTGGATGTGTCATGCTTGTCATGTGAAAAACCGCAGCCACAATAGCTGTGTATGAGTGAGATATGTAACTGTTTTGTGGCACAAAACTGTGTTTTGCATACCACTGCAGTGGGTCAGGTTTCACACTGACGGGCACAGCCTAACTTCAGGCAATTATGTTTTATGCTTGTGAGCATACACAAAGAAAATATTCTGCAAACCTCCATCACAACTTCTTTCAAATTGTGTTAATATAGCAAATATTATATGATTTTTACACTCACACAGCTTTTCTGCAGTTCCTCACAGCAGGTACCAGTCTCCCTTTGCCCTCTTTTGATTTGATGTTGTACTTATTGAAGTCCAACTCATCCAGCACCTCCTCTGACATCAGGATCATGTTTGCCAAAGTTGAACATTGTGCAAGAGAAAGACTTTTGCTTCTTGTTTTAGATTTTAAAAGAGCCTGCACTTCTTCAACAACAGAATTATCCTTCATCTCAATCAAGCAGTGTGACAGATTCATCCATCTTTCAGGACTGACATTGTTTTTTTGACCTCGTTTGAGGTTTTGGATTATTTTATTCATGCTCTCTGGTTTGTTCTCTGTGTGTATCAGTACATCCTGTATGAGTCTCTGATTGGACTCCAGTGAGACGCCATGAAGAAATCGAAGGAAAAGATCCAGGTGTCCATTTTTACTCTTTAAGGATTTATTCATTGCTTCCTTCAGAAACACATCCAGAGGTACATTCTCACACTGATTTCTGTTCTTTCCTGTCAGGAACATTTCCAGAATCTCACTGTTCTTGTGTAAATAGCAGAAAAACACATACAGTGCTGCAAAAAACTCCTGAAAGCTCAGATGTACAAAACTATAAACCTTCCTCTGATAAATCACAGATTCCTCTCTAAAGATCTCAGTGCAGATCCCAGAATACACTGAGGCGTCAGTGACGTCTATACCGCTCTCTCTCAGGTCCTCCTCATAAAACATCACATTGCCCTTCATCAGCTGATTGAAAGCCAGTTCAGCAAGTTTCACAATCACTTCTCTGTTGGACTGCAGGAGTTTCTCTGGATCTCTCTCTTCATACTTCTGGTTCCTCATCTTTGTTTGAATGAGCAGGAAGTAGATGTACATTTCAGTCAGAGTTTGAGGGATTTCTGCACTGAGATCTTGTTTCAGGATGTTTTGAAGCACAGTGGATGAGATCCAGCAGAAGACGGGTATGTGACACATGATGTGGAGGCTTCTTGCTCTTCTGATGTGTGAGATGATTCTGCTGGCTTGATGCTCGTCACTGATTCTCTTCCTGAAATATTCCTCCTTCTGAGGGTCATTGAATCCCTGAATCTCTGTCACACGGTTGATGTAGTTGGAGGGGATCTGATTGGCTGCTGCTGGTCTGGTGGTGATCCAGATGAGAGCAGAGGGAAGCAGATCTCCTCTCAGGAGGTTTGACATCAACAAACCCACTGATGAAATCTCAGTCACATCAGAAACGTTCTGACTGTCTGAAAACATCAGTGTAATTCTGCTTTCATCCAGACCATCAAAGATGAACACAACTTTACATTCATCATAAATCTTTGAGTCCAGATCCTGAAGTTCAGGATGAAAGTCAAGCAGAAGTCTGTGAAGACTGTACTGATGATCTTTAATCAAGTTCAGCTCTCTAAATGTAAGCACAAACATGAAATCTACATCCTGATTGGCTTTTCCCTCGGCCCAGTCCAGAATGAACTTCTGCACAGAGACGGTTTTTCCAATTCCAGCGATGCCTTTAGTAAGAACTGTCTTTATTGTGTCTTTCTTCTCTCTTCTCTTCTCCTCATATCCTGGTTCAGGTAAAGGATTAAAGATGTCATTGCAGTTGATTGGAGTGTCTTGGAGTGTCCTGTAACTTTTCTCCATCTGTAGCACTTCATGTTCTTCATTCACTCCTTCACTCTCTCCCTCTATGATGTACAGCTGTGTGTAAATCCTGTTCAGGAGGGTCTGATTCTCTTGTAGTTTGACTCCCTCAAATAAGCTCTCATACTTGTTCTTCATGCTGGTTTTGTGCTGGTCTTTGACTCTCTGTAGATCATCATGCTCTAGTTGATGAGAATCACGCTGCAGGTATGCTTCTGTGTCATGATGATTGATGTGGTTCTGATAGTAAGAAGATGTGAATGTCTGACAGGATGCATATCTGATCTGGTTAGCTCTCCCAGCACTGAAAACACATTACGATGAACAGAGAGACAAAAACAAACAGAACAGAGCTTTATCAAAAAAGACTATATATTTAAAATGTCTCTAATATTAAATAATCTTATTTGAACTTTATTGCAGTTAAAAAAGAAAGATTTACATTTCTCTCATTATTTCTCAAGATTATTTGCTCTTGTGTTGAATGTCTCACTTTACATAAATATACTCACACAGAATCAAAAGGATCTGATCCATCACTGAGATCAGGGGGCTGCAGTGGAGAAGCTCCTCTCTTTCTCTTCCTGCTGATGATGCTGAGAAAAAGACTCTATAAACTACTGGTCTGCTCCAATAAATAAACAAATATGGATGTGAACAGTTCTTGTTAACTTATGGTTGAAAACTAGGAAAATAGGAAAATTATTCTTTCAGATGGGATTAACTACTTCCTCCTGCATGTGCTGTCAGTCAAGATGCTCTGTGATGCTGTTACTATCAACCGGTAATAGTGCTACAAACCTGTTAACCTGCACCCAGACGCGGGCATCCTCAACTCCCCGTGTTCGCACGTGGCAATATTTATGAATAGATTAAATGAAACGGGACAAATTTAATCTTGATAAACTATGTATCATTATAAAGATCTAAGTCTTAAGCATCAACGACAGATCGCTGTTTTTTAACGGAAAGCTTATAAAGACTGTATTTGCTACATTTGTGTAAGCAGTACACATCAAAACTTGAAGAATGAAAACGCAGTACATACCAGATTCGTCGTAATAATGAGTCATAAACAAATCCACAGCTGTACATCTCGGTTTAGTTAGAAAGGTAAGGGGGTCCACTGAATGACATCTCATCGAGCACGTTAAGTCCAATGAAGCAATAATGTTGTAATATGGATGATAATATGGATGATAATTCCTTTGTTTACATTTCAGTTTTTCAAGGACAGAACTGTTCGAGTCCGTTATGGAATAACTCGCGCTCAGAAACTGCATCTTGGTAGTAAAAAAACGGCATGGTTTTGCAGCGTACAGTGTCATGACAGAATGAGATGATCCACAAAAAAAAAGTGAAGGAACCTGGTCAAACCTGGTGAAAATTTTCGGCTGATATAGGATTCAGAAGAGGGTGTGGCAAAATGGCTCGACAGCGCCACCTATACTAAGAAAATCAACAGCCTTCCACCTATGTTTCACGTACATGCACGAAAATTGGCACACACATGTAACACACCAATACCTACAAAAAAGACTCTTGGAGCAAAATTCTAAACCCAACAGGAAGTCGGTTAATTTTAATATTATGAGCAAATTTTGTGTAATTTTTGTCATTTCCATGCGTTGTATTTTAACGAACTCCTCCGAGAGATTTATTCAGATCAACACCAAATTTGGTATGCCTAATCTAAAGGCCTTTGCGATGTTAAATTGCGAAGATCTTGAGTTTTCGTTGAAGGGCGTGTCCGTGGCGGCCTGGCGAATTTCGATGATTCGCCATGAAAAATGAAGTTGCTATAACTCAGACATACAATGTCCAATCTGCCCCAAACTTCACATGTTAGATAAGGCTTCTGCCCTTAACAGATCTACATGCCCATATTCAGTTAAGAGTCATAGCGCCACCTGCTGGCAACAGAAAGTGACATTTTACGCTGCAACAAACTACTCCTAGAAATTTTTTTACATTCATGTATTTTTGTGGTCAGTCTTATCTAGCTTTAATTCTTATTGTATTTTTCTAGTGTTGTTTAATGACTAAATAGTTTGTAGAAGCCTTGAATACAGTTGGTAAATATTTTTCTTTATATTTGGAGGGGGGGGGGCACTAGACAAAGTCTCAAAAAATGTTTGCAGGAATCTCATTTTTCATGTTATCTTCTTCAGATTTGAAATAGAAACTCATGAGACATATGACCTTCAACCCATTACTTTTCTAGATTGCTCCAGGACTGATTTCATGTGCTTTTACTGATCTGAATGCTATCTGGTTTGTTAAATATATTACACTTCCACTTGGCAGCATAAATGTGTCTTCACAAAACAAATTTCAAGAGTTCACCCTTACATCTAATCTGAAGGCGAATAGTAGGCATATTTTGGCGTGCTGTCCTGGGGGAGGGGTCTGGGCCCAGAGCATAGCCCGAACCCAAATAACTCCCCCTATCCCTAATTTGGGATAAATAGATTAGAAGTGAGGAGTTGGGGTGGAGGAGGGATGCCGAAAAACTTTCGTGGAACAGGAGGTAGGAAGACTGGATATATATATGCTTGTGTGCTAGTTAAGATGATTAACTAAACGAGATGCACCTGTGCCAAATTGGATGATTATCTGATCGTGCTTCTCCCGAACTTCGTTAATAAAACCACATTTAAATTCATTCTTGAATTCCCAAGCTTTATGCAAATTTAACAGCATTCACGTCAAAGAAAGCAACATATATGTACCACATTTTATTCATCATCAGCTAATTTTAAGGTCAATGACCGCAACAGGAGAGAGGCTTTAGTACCGATAAGATAATTGAATCGCACTACTTTTAATGAGGATGACTGTGTTGAGAGTCTGCAACTGACTTTCAGTTTCATTTGTGGCAGTTTGTCTGTTGGCTTGCTGAAGAGATACTCAGCTACTCCTCTGTGGTGATACATGAAGCATTAGCACTGTCATATATGGCTATGACATGTTGTCTAGCCAATAACACACTCTCACATGTTTATTTTATTTTTTAACATTTTGGGAGGAGTAAATTTACATATGTGGTTTAAACAACCAGATGCATTTACACTTGTGCAGTTTCATATAGAATGTGCCTCAGACCTCCTGAAGTGGTTTGAGTGATCAAACTTAAATCCACCTCGAAAGTGTTCAATAGGACATTTACACCCAGTATTTTCACGGTTGGATAGCTACCTGATCAGAGAAAATGCAAGAAGTGACCACTTGTGTAAACAGGACCACAATTGTGATGTCTGTTGATTTTTTAAAATTGTTTCATAGAAACTGTAAATCTACAGATAATCACAGATACCATATTGTATCAGACAATTAAAAATTTGTCAAAATTTCACACTGTGACATTCCTAATATGCATTACTTATTACCTAACATTATTGCTTATAACCTAATATTTATATATTATTAACATAATATTAGTATTGCAATTTTTGCTAATTATAATTATTACATTACAATAGGGAGTGGATAAAGTATTTCTTTTTTAATTTCTGTATTTTTTATTTATTTTAGTTTTCAGTGATCATGCAAGTGTGTAAGGAGTTTTTATTATTAAAATATTCAAAGAGAAGAACTCAGTGAGTGCAGTTTAAAAAAAATTCACATCCAAAGTCATGATACTCACACAGGGTCGAAGATAGATGCTGTAGATTCTGCCCTCTGAGCATCAAAATCACTGAGATCAGGGAGCATAAACATGGAGTTGTTACTCTTCATAGACACACAGCTGAATCCTGGAGATGCTGCTCTCTGAGCGTCAACATCACTGAGGTCCGGGGGCATACCCATGGATCTGTTGCTCTTCATAGACACACAGCTGAATCCTGGAGATGCTTCTCTCTGAGGGTCAAAATCACTGAGATCCGGGGGCATATCCATGGATCTGTTGCTATTCATAGACACACAGCTGAATCCTGGAGATGCTACTCTCTGAGGGTCAAAACCACTGAGATCCGGGGGCATACCCATGGATCTGTTGCTCTTCATAGACACACAGCTGAATCTTGGAGATGCTTCTCTCTGAGGGTCAAAACCACTGAGATCCGGGGGCATACCCATGGATCTGTTGCTATTCATAGACACACAGCTGAATCCTGGAGATGCTACTCTCTGAGGGTCAAAACCACTGAGATCCGGGGGCATACCCATGGATCTGTTGCTATTCATAGACACATAGCTGAATCCTGGAGATGCTACTCTCTGAGGGTCAAAACCACTGAGATCTGGGGGCATACCCATGGATCTGTTGCTCTTCATAGACACATAGCTGAATCCTGGAGATGCTACTCTCTGAGGGTCAAAACCACCACTGAGATCCGGGGGCATACCCATGGATCTGTTGCTCTTCATAGACACACAGCTGAATCCTGGAGATGCTACTCTCTGAGGGTCAAGACCACTGAGATCCGGGGGCATACCCATGGATCTGTTGCTATTCATAGACACATAGCTGAATCCTGGAGATGCTACTCTCTGAGGGTCAAAACCACTGAGATCCGGTGGCATACCCATGGATCTGTTGCTATTCATAGACACATAGCTGAATCCTGGAGATGCTACTCTCTGAGGGTTAAAACCACTTAACTCAGGGGGCCTATCCATGGATCTGTTAATCTTCATAGACACACAGCTGAATCCTGGAGATGCTACTCTCTGAGGGCCTAAGCCACTAAAATGAGGGGGCATACCCATGGATCTGTTGTTCTTTGTTGACACATAGCTGAATCCTGGAGATGGTGCTATCTGAGGGTCAGTACCACTGAGATCAGGGGGCATACCCATGGATCTGTTGCTCTTTGTGGACACATAGCTGAATCCTGGAGATGGTGCTATCTGAGGGTCAAAACCACTGAGATCAGGGGGCATATCCATGGATCTGTTGCTATTCATAGACACATTGCTGAATCCTGGAGATGCTGCTCTCTGAGGGTCAAAACCACTGAGATCCAGTGGCATACCCATGGATCTGTTGCTATTCATAGACACACAGCTGAATCCTGGAGATGCTGCTCTCTGAGGGTCAAAATCACTCAGATCAGGGGGCAGAAACATGGATCTGTTGCTCTTCATAGACACACAGCTGAATCCCAGAGATGCTGCTCTCTGAGGGTCAAAATCACTCAGATCAGGGGGCAGAAACATGGATCTGTTGCTTTTCATAGACACACAACTGAATCCTGGAGATGCTGGAGTGTCAACAGGAATCTCTTCGTTCTCTCTCCTCATACACACTCATTTTACATGCTGTTCTTCTGCTTCTCTTCTTCCTAGATAAGAAACTTGAGTTCAAGCCTGTATGTGGAAATAAAGAAATGAAGCTTTAAGCATAAGTTCTGCTAGAAAGGTTCTTATGCCACATCATTCATTCATATTAACAGGTCTGGCCAATCATTGCTTGACACCTTGAGTATAAGCAATGAACTAACTGCTTCATTTTTGCAGCAGTTAGGGAAACTGTCCCTTGAAACTTTTGCCCAATTTTTTTGTGGTTTATAAAATTATTGACATATAATTGAAAATCAGAGGTGGGTAGTAACGAATTACATTTACTTCGTTACATTTACTTGAGTAATTTTTTGGGGTAACTAATACTTTTCGGAGTATATTTAAAGATGGGTACTTTATACTCTTACTTGAGTAAATTTGGGGGGAAAAATCTGTACTTTTACTTCGTTACTGTGGGCGACGCTCCTCTCGTTACTTTATCTTAATGCAATAAATGTTATAAATGCTTCAGTTTATTCCAAACGCGCCGTCTACTTTTCTCTGAACAATGAGCGATGCCCATTCGCGAATGATTCATTCTTTTGAGTCAATTCTGTGGCTTGATCAAACCAATTGGCAAACGAGTGAATTGGTTCATGAATCAGTTTGAATGAGTCGTTCAGTTCCCTGCCGCACGCGCTGAGCATCTGAAGTGGTTCACTCGGAGTTGTAACGTTTAAGAACAGAAAGAGCGTTGAAAACGTGGCTGGAACTGCACTGAATTGAAAGCAAATCTGCAAAGGCTATTATTTGCTAGCGATGGAGATCCTTATTAGATGAACACCGCATGTGCTGTCTACTGTTTAACAGGTAATAACTTGGGCTACATTCGATTACAGTACACGATACCACTGTGACATTAGTTTGTTGTACGTGTGTGGCTTATAACAGAGGGGGAGTCAAGTTGAATGCAGCTTCCAAAAGACAAAAAATAGCCGATTAAGATTTTATTAATTTTAATACAATCACACTGGTGCGAGTACGTTCAGCAAGTCAAATCATCAGCTGCTAAATTCAGATCTGTGATTGCTTGCTGGCGCTGAGCCAGAGACAGACGCATTTTTACAGCGCTGCGCATTATAACCAATCACACATGATTCTTTTGAGCTTATTAAAGCATTGGCCAATCAGAGGTGTTCCGATGAGTCATCGCTAAAATGCCGGTGCTTCCTTCACTCGCTCACTGACTGAATACCTCTTTCTGGCGAATTCTCTCGTCAGAAACAACAAAGTGCAGATGTGTGTACGAATCTTTAATTAAGATATTGATTTCACGGTGTTAACAGTTTCAGTGATTTTAATGGGAGTTTCTGAGAGTGATTGAAATCTAGACTGTCAGTGAAAATGATCTTTAATAATGTAAATGTTATTTGCTCTCTTTCTGAACAATGAAAGATTAGTAGCAATATTTATATCACATTAACTTTCAATGTTAAATTCACATTTAATATAAAGTCAGTCGTATTAAAAATATGTTATGGCATGACACCTATATCTGTTACTTAAGTAAACAGACAGGGTTTTATAATAAATTACATAAATTGGAGTAAAGGCTGATGAAATATATACATTTATACACACACACATACATTACATACATTTTATCTATATATCTAAATAAAAATAGGCTCAGTATATATGACCCAGTAACTAGTAACTAACAACTTGAGTAGATTTTTTATCCGATACTCTTTTACTCTTACTCAAGTAACTATTCAAGACTAGTACTTTTACTTTTACTTGAGTAAATATTTCTGGAAGTACTAGATTGCATAAATGACCTCCCTTTCACATTTCACACTATTTTATTAATATTATGCACTGAACTAATCACGCAGAAAATGTTTGTGATTGTTTAATCGTCCTCCTACTATGATTCTAAAGTGTTAATAATTTTATAAACGGAAAAAACACTAGCAGGCCTTAGAAGTTTATGTCAGTTTTCATTCTGAATGTTTATTGAGCTGTCACGTGAACTCTACTGGCATCTCAATCATCAGTTTACGTGGCAAGTTCTTTTAGCAAATGGAGAGCTATATCTTACAATTCACATCTCGAAAGCATGCCGCATCTAAACATTTGTTGTTTGTCCATCTTCTATTTTTGTTTGAATGCTCACGTAAACTTTTATCAAAGACTTTCTAAAACATATTTGCCAGTCGCTTTTAGGTAGGGGTGCTCCGATCACGATCGGCCGATCGTTATGCGCATCTCGTCAGTAAAGCCGGTTCTCTAATCAGCGGTAAATTGCCTCAGGTGCGTGATTTCACATATAGCAGCTGTTACTACACAGAGCCGTTGTTAACTGAGAAGATGCGCAAATAAACGCTGAAAATGAAGTGGATTTGCGCATCTTCTCAGTTAACAATGGCTCTGTGTAGTAACAGCTGCTCTATGTGAAATCACGCACCTGATGGAATTTACCGCTGATTAGAGAACCGACTTTACTGACGAGATGCGCATTAACGATCGGCCGATCATGATCGAAGCAGCCCTACTTTTAGGATTCTGTCTTCATCACTACATCAGCCTACACAATGATAATTATTTATATTGTTTTATGCACTTGCGGTGATTGGGTGTAGATTATTTTTCTTTTTTTTGCAAGGCTATTCACACATGTGTTTAGACAAATGCTTGGTTATACAAAGTGAGCACTTGTTGTCATTTATGAGGTTAATCTAGCATACTAGAGCTGCATGATTTAACCTAAATTGGGCCTGCTTTGCACATTGGCTCGGTGTAATTTTAAATCATAAAATATCTAATTAGATATTTGTTTGCTGTGTTTATTTGGTTAAGTACTATACTGAGATCAGAGTGCATTGATCGGGTCGCATAATGCTGCACAATCAATCTCTGCAAACTCAGTTTTCACCTTTAACGTGCATCTAATAGAAACAAGACCCCAATATATGTTTTAATATATTTTAATTTAATGAGGAGTGTTTAACCAGTTTTCCAAAAAAAGAGAATATTTAATTATATGTTTTTACTCTGACTCATTCGCATCCAGTGTTTGAAACAGCTCCCTTTAGTTATCTGATGTAGCTTTATATCCTGTGGATTAATTATTATAGACCTCTATAATATTTTACACTGATAAAGACTGTCATTTGCATTATACTTTCTTGTGAACTATCAAATGACTAGCACACCTTTAAACTATCTGTTGTCTAATCATATGTTTGTCTTTGTTACTTCAGTCATTTTGTTCTATTTGTGTTTATTCTATGTAAGGGAAACAGGTCAATTTAGCTCAAAGGGAATCATTTAAGATTTTAAAGGGAATTTGAACAGAATCACTGTTTCACGGGTAATCACTGAGACGGCCAGCGATTCAATGAACAAGCCGTATAACATAAAATCTGCAATGGATATTAATATCCAACGTATAGTGACAACACTATCAATTAGCACAGTAACAAGATTGGCAGTTTAAGACTAACTTGTAAGCAGATAACACAAGACACTTCTCTTTTCAATATGAATAAAGCTTTATTAGATAAACCTAAGACATATAAACTAATCTAACACAAGCACACGCACTCACACATTTACACAAGGTGCAGGAAGATCGAAAGTTAGGAAAGAATGAGTTCAAGAGAATGTAAATGTGGAACCCCAAGTTTACAACAATACATGAAATTGCATAGACATGAACAACCATCAGTCATTTAATTAACCCTCGCATTGAGCTCCTCAATGAGGTTAAAATTATATTAGATACACCAGTACAGATCAGAGTCTGGATTAGTGTTGGGCGATATGGTCATTTTTCAAATCGTCATATCGTCAGCCCGTGAGATCGACGATACACGATATTATCGTGCATGGGTGGAGGAAGAGAGAGACTCTTTGTTCTTGTCATAGCATAACTATTTGGTGTTTTAAACCACGCAGGTGCATGAGAGAGAGCCTATGGAATCACCAATAATCAAAAAAATATACTTTAAAATAGTGTTGTCACGGTACCAAAATTTCAGTATTCGGTACCGATACCAGTGAAAATCCACGGTTCTCTGTACCAATTTCGGTACCAAAGCAAAACACAAAAATATGCTAATTACACACTTTTTATCACTTGAAATAAAACCAATGCCATTCTTTATACTTATTTACAATTGTGTTTAAAGTTTTCTACAAGTAATATAATCATGAAAAACAGTAAAAAAGTTTCACCCAAATTTAATTTGTCTTTTAATTACTGAAATCTAAACACATTTTATTTTTTGGTAAATAAAGGGGATTTGCTATTAAAAATAAAACATGGAAGAAATATTGTGTGATCTAATTTAAATTGTTTAAGTTTTATAAATTTTTTCAACAGTAGTAGCAGTATCATTTTACTAAATAATAGTAATATTCTAGCACAAGGCCTTTATGTAAAAATTGACTTTTATTTTGCAACCCTCTACGCACACCTTGGCAATATAATCGCCAGTGGCTAGTAAAATTTTTAGTTTACTTACCAGCTCTATTGTGTTTTGTCAAGAATGAGTCATTTATACATTTGTTAACAATTTATTCATGACTAATGTAGGCTATAGGCCACTTGGAAGTGGGAATGAAGAAATAAAATAAGTCCTCTGTAACATCGTTACTCTAAATAGGCCTAGACATAGGCTCATTTAGCCTGTAAATAGGCCAACGCACCAATAAAAATGAGTCTTTCTTAAATTAAATTAAGAAAAATTCTAAATTATTAAGCTGAAATTTAATAAAAGAATAATGCCAACATTAGCCTATATACTCTGTCTACATTGTGCATTTAAGACTCAATTAGTATTTAGTTTTCATTTGAAAAACCTTTGCTCACCAAAATTAAGCTAGGCCTACATGTTTTTTGTGGAGGAAAATGATTGAATCCACTGTAGATGGTTTCAGCGCGTTCCTGTGCTCACTGATGGTGCATCCAGCAATATAACCCATTGGCTCATTATTCTCATTATAAACTTGGTAAAATTTTCCACACTTCAGACTTTGCTTTAGTTGCTGGTGCAATCAAAACATAATCGCCAGAGGCAAGCCTATGTTTCACCTACTCCGCATACATTTTCGCATCTTTCTCGCGCTAATCGAAACATCAAATGACTGCTCATTTACCTGACAAACCGGAGAGCAAACCGGCCGAACCCGTTGGTTTCGGGCAAAGATCTTCAGCACTATTTCTGAACTAAGAAACGGATGTATCCTTCAGGCTGTAGATCTGGTGAATATCAAATTCTATCATAGCTTCATGTCTTTATTTCTCTTCTCTTTACTACCAATTGTGGACAGAGGATTTGGTTTTCATGCCGCTTATTGTTGAAATCAGAGAAGGTTTCACCTACATACAATTTGATTTTACTTTTCGTTTTGTTTTCACTGTGAAAAGCCTGATATCTTTGCTTTTTTCCTCCTGGTAAGGTCTTTTTTTTTTTTTTTTTTTTTTTTTTTGCAAAATGTTCTGTAATGTATTAGTCTATAGGCTACACCATGCCCCTCATCTTATTCAGTTTTTATTTATTTTTTATATATATAAACGTTATATAAGCTAGTTTGTCATTGTAGCCTAGTTGTTGTTGTTTTCAATTAAAAGTAGCAATGAATCCATCTTTCAAGCATGTGTTTTAGTCTTAAAAAGTGATAGGTGTATCAATGTAAGCACAAAAGACAATTATGTTCTTTTTGTAAAACGTAACACATAGCCACATGCTGTTAGCTACACATTGCAAAATTTCTGCAGTGACAAGAGCAAATGTGGGATTGAATCTGAATAAGCAACAGTGATAACTGTGGCAATGGACAAGACAAAAACATTTTTTTTTATGTATAAAATATAATACATTATGCGCATTAGCTCAGCCCACTACTGGAGAAACCGGCATATCTTCTGCATAATAGCCTTTAACACACAAAATCTAAGAATTTATTAGCCAGTGGCTAACGATAGACATCATTTAGTTGCCCCGAGTAAAATTTAGTCGCATATGCGAGTAATTTACTAGCAATGTAGAGGGTTATAATGATTTATGGGAATTAAAAAAAAAAACACACATTTGGTGGATTTGCATCATGATAGGGTTGGTTGTGTACACACACTGCCAAGACACATTTCAGTTTAAACAACATTTAAAAGTGAATTTTGCATTGGATAACCCCTTTAAAAGAACTTGTGTTGTTGCAATATGTAATGCCTGTAATTAGTACTTTTAAATCAATATGCTTAAACATGATCCTTTTGTGTTTATTCAGTAAAAAGCAGTATAATGGCGAATGTTTGAACAAAACATGCTAACTGCTCCGTCTTTGGCTGCACAGACAAGCATAGAACACTATTTAGAGTCCCTTGCCTCAGAGGAGACAAGAGAGCAGTGGATTTTAGGGTTGTGCCGATAGACGGTAGTATCATGTATCGACGAATCGGCGATATATCGACGATAGCAAATGTCTTTGTCGATAGTCAAAACAATATTAGGCTCATTCTCCAATAAATGTGTTAAATTGTTATTTATTATTAAGCAGTCTATTATAATTTCGCTATTTTCTAATTGCCTCGCTACTTCTCTTCAGCAGGGCATTTCACACTCGCGCGCAAATGAGAATTAGAGCCTGTAGTCGGTGAATGAGTCTCCAACCACAAACAGATATACATTGTCTGCTGATAAAAGGTATTCATTGCATTTTAACAAGTAATCTGAACGGCCTATATATATGTGCAATATTTTCACTGAGCGCTCACTGAGTTTAATGCCACAGTTATGTTAGAATGCATTTCATTCTTGTTTCTGTGGCAGTGCGTCAGGCTCGTCATGCAGCGCGCAGTCTGGAGCGCTGTATGACTGATTTATCCGTTCAGTTGAACTTTACTGTAAATATATGAACTTACCTGTTTTAAATACTTTTTTAACATGTTCGTTTATGTCCAATATTTAGTGTTAAACTGTTGGTCTTTAAAATAAATCTACTTTTGATTTTCACCATTGACTGCAGACTGATAACTTTGATGCGGCAAACACGTCACAGAATGTGCGGTCCTAATAGCGATATGTGGCTGTTGTATACGAATATACAGTCTATGAAATAGCTGTTTTAAATATTTTTTTAATATTTAACGTTAGTTTATCAGTAGCATGTTTGAAAGTATATTATTTCCATTATTGGTGCTTTCATAGGCTCTCTCTTGTGCGCCCGTGTGGTTTAAAACACCACATAGCTATGAAATAGCCTATGATAGGTACAGAGAGTCAGGATAATATTGTGAATCGGCGATCTCACGGGCTGGCGATATGAAGATTTGAAGAATGACTATATCGCCCAACATTAGTGGATTATCTTGATTTATTTACTGTATATTGCTGCTGCCACACAGATCTAAAATAAACATGTAATTTATTTTCCGTTTTCCTTCACAGACACAACCGACTGTTTTTGTAACTCGTGTGATTTTAACGTAAACTTGTGTGTGAATGAGAACTTAGGTTAGAACTCACATGCCGTGTGACAGCCACTTTCAGGCTGCTTCCACGTAAAACAGACATTTTCAAAATGATATTATAAAATATCTGTGGGGTATTTCGAGCTGAAACTTCACAAATAAATTCTGGGGACACCTGAGACTTTTATTACACATTGTAAAAAGGGGTATAATATGTCTCCTTAATGCAAATGAATGCCCATACATCTGCCCCAATGCCAAAGCGGTTTCAAATGTTATAAAACTAGTAAATTTTTCATAAAGCATTTTTCTTACAATGTTACAGTCGAACATTTGTTACATTTGTTACATACAGTCGCCCTATGTTATGTCAGTTTTTATATTGTTTGTAAACATTTAGTTTTCCCTTATTTTTTAAATGTATGTTATTTATCTGCATCCACTAATCTTCCTTATTCCTATACTAATCTTCCATCCATAATGATGTTAGACCCAGCAACCAATGTATTTTAAGCAATAGAATATGTGAAATATATTTTAAATATAAATTATTAAATATTAAAGTACATAACTATATACAATTGCAAAACAAATGCACATTCATTATCATTCAGTACTTTGTACTTTTAATAATTACCTTAAAAATCAAATACTTTTGTACTTTCACGGAGTAAAATTGAAAAGGAGTAGCTACTTAATACTTTTACTGGAGTAATATTTTATTATGGTATAAAATATTATACCATAAAAATGAATGTCTGTACTTTTACTAAAGCAGCCTACGATTATTTACTTCGTCCACCGGTTATCAAGTTCGTTTGGCGTGAGTAGGCCTATGTAATACAAATTTCCGCGAATGTCAGACGAATGTCTAATATAAAACTCAAGTTAACCACATTATTGAACCTAAGGTGTGTCTGATTATGATTAAGTAGGCTGACATAGAATATATGCGATAGATATATTGGAAGCACTAACGTGACAGGCCGGAAGATTGTTTGTGTCCTAAACGCCCTGCTCTTCTCGTCGCTATCAGGAGAATAACGAACATCTTTACGGTGTTTGAGTTCGACAAACGGCCTGTTTGTACGCAAAAGATCCTTATTGATATTAGGCTACTGCTGTGAAAAGCTTTAACGAACTTACCGCAACATGTGAAAACATCGTTGATCTCGACTCGTCTGAAATGGCGTCGATCTTTGGACGTGATCGCTTTCGGTTTCACTTTCACTTCCGCAAAATACAGCAACACCAAATCAGATGTCTGAACGTGATGAGGTTGGAATCCAGGCTACGTGCTGTGCTAGTACTTGCTAGCAGGCGTAAATAAATAAATAAATAAATAAATAAATAATAAAAATGTTAAAAAATAATAATAATAAAAAAAACGTACAAATCACAGTAATCTCAAAAGCAAAAATCTAAATAAAATCCCTTTTTTAACTGAGAGATAAAGTGACATGAGTGAATTAGAGCGATGTGAGTGCACCGATAGATGCAGTATTGAGACCACCGATCTATATATGATGTTATATTCTCTATTTTAGACATCACCACACAGTGCGGAACAGAACAACAGACGGCGCTGTAATAATATTTATTCATCTGTCACATCTGACCAGCACCAACTATAGCCTTAGATCCTCACATGACCTAACAGTTAGTCTAACTACCTAAACTAAGATAGATAGATACATCTGTCTAAAACGTACAATTTATTGTGCCATTCCAAAATCACTTACACAGACTTTTTAATGTTCCCTCCTGTTGGAATGACCTGCCCAACTCATTCCGAGTAGCTTAGCAGAGGGTTTAGCAGAGTCCTTAGCCATCTTCAAGAATCAGCTAAAAACACATCACTTCCATATTTATTTGACTAGTTATAACACTCTGTATTATAATTCTATTCTTTAAAAAAAAACTTATCCATAATTTATTTAAAAAATCAGTGGGAAATGATAGCAGATTAGGCCGGTGACACACTGGCTGTGTGGCGTGAGCGTGGCGTCTCTAATGCGTGTCAGTAGCATGGCGGCTGCCTCACGTTTTCTGTGTCTTTACACACCAGAACCGTGCCTGACGCTCCGCTGGCGCGCTGCTGCTGCTGTAGAGGGAGGCCACCGACAGACCAGGCTCTTGTCTTAGCGACAACAATATCTATATTTCATGTTGAGCATAAATATAAAGCCTACTGATAAAGGACACCGTCAATAGTATTGACGGCAAAATAGACTATGTTTAGCAGGTGCAATATTTGAAAATCGATAATAATTAATCTATTTTTTTAATTACATTTATATCTGAATTTATGTCAACCTATAGACTTTCAAACATCAAAATGTCATGAATTAATATGTATTTGTGTACAAAATGACATATAAACATATTTTCCTATTCTACCCAGCAAACACAGAAGGTTGTGAGGACGTCGCCAGTTAGTCGTCATTTGGTCAGCGCGACATTACTTTATGGCGACGTTGTGAGGACGTCGTGGTAAAGTTCCATTTTTTGGAATCTCGGCTAAAATTTATAAAATTCTAGATTTCTTCCCAGAAACGTCGTGGGCACGTCCTCAAAAGACGTCGCTAGTTAGTTCCATTGGGGACGTTGTAGCGACGTGGTCAGTTGGTCTTCAGATAACTTTTAATATTATTGCACTACATGTATTATTATACCATTTGAACAGCCTATTTTTTGGGAAATAAGTTATACAAAAAATTCATCAAGCATGTTAAAAGATGGCATGAATTATAAATATATATATATATATATATATATATATATATATATATATATATATATATATATATATATATATATGTATGTATGTATGTCATCAGTTTAAGAACAAAAAAAAAATTTACTTAGCAAATGGTGATAATGTTTGTTAATGAAAGTACAGGACAAATGAACATTTAAACCTTAAACTAGCAGCGCACGTCACTTTCTAAATGAAGTGCGCGACGTGCGCGTGCCCGTCATTTTGTAACGGTCAACTTCCAGCGGACGGACACGGAGGAAAGGTAAGCGCTATAAATCTACTTTTATTCATAGATTTTAACTGATATAACGTTAAATGCCATCAAAGAGGAGTAGTGTTTTGTATTTTTGTAGGTTTTCTCAATTTAATAAATAAATGCTTTGTTTCGTTAATTAGCTCAAAAGCAGTCTCAGAGGTGGTCTAAGGTAACGTTAACTGTTAAAATCTAATATAACCTTACCTGTTTTAAATTATTTGAAATTTAACACGATAAACTATACAGTATTCACTTTCTAATTATATATATATTTTAACCGTAGTAACGTTAATTAGTTTGTTTGAATGTCTGCTGCTCGCTCTTGATGATGCTCATGCTAGCCATGTTGTGAACTTGAATATAAACCGCTGTATGAAGTTTAACGTTAATTAGACCGAGGCTGCCGAAATCATGTTCAGTGTATGTGGGATTAATAATTTCCCCTTCTCTCCCTCAAGTGGCAGGCTTGTACATTCTGTCATCTGTTCATTATTGGTGTTGATGGTGTTTTTCACATGCATGCTTTTTAATGCTAGTTTAATTCTCAAATTGATCTGATACTTTCGTTTTACAAAAAGTAAACAAATTGTTCACTTTTTTAGTCAATGATTCAGTGAGTTCCTTATGAGGAAATATATTTGTTACCACCTAGTAATTTAAATGTATTATTTATTGCTTTTATTTATCATCAGGTGAAGAGACAGTTTGGGCAGTAGCAACAAGACAACTATTACAAGTAGAGATGGGTTTCAAGAACTGGTACTAATTTGGTTCCTGACTTGTTTGGTACTGAAAACATTTATATAAGCTACAGGATCAATAGTGCTGCTATCAGTATTCTTGTAACATTGATTCATTACCCTTAGACACAACCACATATCATGCAAATCATCTCCGAGTGGATGGCAGCAAGGATCCAGGATCAAGAGATCATTCATCATGGAGACTGTTCCACAGGAAGCAGTTTATCCTGGGTGAAAAACTAAACCTGGTTGTTTCAGCATCACTCAGGCAAGACTAAATACATTTAAATTGATTTCAGTTGGTTATGTGTTTCAGGTCATCCTGACCATTCTGCTGTTCTGGATGTAAGGCCGTACTGGAACTACATTTCTCATGGGTGAAAGATTTGTGCAGCGGTATCCAGACATATAACGCCCCATTCACACGGGGAGTCAACGCCTCTCGTTTACTTTTAAATGGAGTGATGTCAAGCATGGTGAAATTAATTCTGGGTCCGTTGGTCGTGGCAGAAGTTGAAAACTTTTCAAGCGCCAATGCAGCCGTCCTCCAGTCAGAACGTCTTATGCAAATACCCTAGCGCAGACGCAAGCCAATTGAGTGCATGCAATACAAGAAAACTAATGTGATTGGCTGTCACTATGAGAAGAGACAGTAATTCCGATCCAATAACAGTGTCGTTTTTTGCATTTTTTTAAAAATCAATGTAGCATTTCTATACTTCATTGTAGGGATGTCAATTGTCATCGTTTAAATTAACGATCAACAAGTCTATTGCAGCAACATCCAGTCACTGGTATGACAGGATGTGCAAAAGTGTGTGTGTGTGTGTGTGTGTGTATTTATGTGTGTGTATATATATATATATATATATATATATGTGTGTGTGTGTGTGTGTGTGTGTGTGTGTAAAATACATTTCTTTTAAATGTATAGCACAGTAATGAAGGCAGCAACATGTGGTAGATGGGACAGAACAAGAAAGACTTAATAATCTTTCATTGTGCTAATTTAGTATAATACGAAAGGGTATGGCTCTTATACAGTGCACAGTGCTTATAAACAACCAGTGCGCAGAATGATGCACTTGAAGCAACACAAAGTCACAGCGTGTAGCATTACTCATAGAAATGTTCAAAATGCCAAGGGAAGAGATATTGATGTTGTGTATTATATGTGTGCAATATTGTGAGCATTTTCTTTTAACAGTTTTAAATCTTAGTTATTGTGCGCTCTTGAAGAGAGTTTCATTGTTTTGACTGTAGTAACTAGGGCTGGGATGATACGCTAATCTGCCAATTCAATACTATCCCGATACTTGTGTGCCGATTCAATGTATATTTATAATTATATATATAATTGAGTATTGTGATTATAGTTATATAACTATTGCAATTCGTGACTTATCCAAATTGTCTATACAATTTTTTGTTTGTTTCTGTAGATTTGAGGGAAAGATTAAAAACAAGGAGGTCTGGGAATGACTGAAGGGAACTGACAGCAAGAATGCATAAAATTGAATACCAGTGGTAGAGAAGACTTTTGTAATTTTACAAAAGATTACCTTTTTTTTCAATGTTTTGAACTTTGTGTTTATAAAATAATCATGAAGAAAAAAATTTGACTCTCCAGAAATGCTAAGTTTTCTTCCCCATCATTTCTATTATGGGGAGCGTTTCCCAAAACAAAATATTGGTCACAAGTTCCATCGTTACCAATAGAGTTCAGTGGACCTAATGACCGTAGTAAGCTAACTGCAGATGTGATTCACATCATGTACATCATGAGCAGATGTACACTTTGATCAAAAAGTTTTTACCCTTTTGAGTAAAGTTACTGAAAAATTCAGCTTTGCCTCATAATTATTTCAATAAATAAATTGTAAAGTATATTCGAAAAAGAGTATGAAAACTGTTATTTCTTTTTACAATTTTTTTTTTTTTGTAATTTTGATTAAATTAATTTCCCTTTCATAGGTCACTTCGATGCTGCGGTGACGTCACCACGTATGGGAACACCTTCGGTGTGACGAATGTCTGAAGCCCTATACCATCCCGCCAATCCTATTGGCCAAATAGCGCGTGGCACCGCCCATGCATGCGTACGCATATATATACCTGGTGCCGCGCGCCATTTCACTCAGATTTCATTCCTTCAGTAAGAAGCGAATCTTCTGTGCCCTATTATCTCGCGTTCTCAGCGATCATCTACGAGCAGTATACTCCTCTCCGCGGACGCGATGAGTCAACGAAAGGTAGGAGCCGTATGATGGGTTATCACGAGGAGGCACTTATGAGAGGTTCGTTGCAGCCTCTCTACAGGTTCTCTCCTTGATAGCCTATGGCTACAGTAAAATATGCATATCGCCGAGGCCCCGCACGAGGTGTTGGTTAAGGGCGATATGTGCGGCTTGACTATGAATACAGTGATGCACTGGAGTTCCATGTGCTCGCTCTCCCCCACTCGAGCGCGTTAATCAACAGTTTTGCTCTTCAAATGGTGGATTACGGCTCACACAGCCGCCGCGTTTTCGCTAGCGGCTTGGCCCGATGTTATCTTGTTGGATTGAATCCTGCCGTGGATACGCTTCAGGATTATATACAACGAAACGCAGCGAGTTTGACGCACACGCTTTTCTTCATGTTAATATGCCAGGGACTATGCCCTTCACTGAGAGTGCTGTTAGACAGCTAATGCACATCTACCCTCTCACTGCAGTCCCCATACTCTAACTTTGACTGTCTCGCAGCAAAGGCACCTCGAGCGTCATTGAACGGAGCTATCATTCGCGCGCCCCCTCAGACACTCTGCACAATTCAGCCTTCAGAGTTAGAGGGACGGCGCGGAGGCTGGCAAATATGGCCAGCGTATGACGGTTCACACAGCCGCCGCGTTCTCGATAGCGGCGTGGCCCGATGTTTATCTTGTTGGATTAAATCCTGCCGTGGATACGCTTCAGGATTATACACAACGAAACGCAGCGAATGTGACGCATGCGTTTTTCCTTCATGTTTGCCAGGGACTGTGCCCGCCTCCAGAGAGCGCTGTTGGAATGCTAATGCACATCTAAGCCTCTCACTGCAGTTTCCACACTCTAACATTTGACTGTCTCGCAGCAAGGGCACCTCGAGCGTCATTTAACTGAGCTATCATTTGAGCGCCCCCTCAGACACTCTGCACAATCCAGCCTTCAGAGTTTGAGGGACGGCGCGGAGGCTGGCAAAGATGGCCAGCGGATGACGGTTCACACGGCCGCCGCGTTCTCGCTAGCGGCGTGGCCCGATTTTATCTTGTTGGATTAAATCCTGCCGTGGATACGCTTCAGGATTATACACAGCGAAACGCAGCGAGTTTGATTCATGCGTTTCCTTCATGTTCTCTAACATTGACTGTCTCGCAGCAAAGGCACCTCGAGCGTCATTGAATTGAGCTATCATTCGCGCGCCCCCTCAGACACTCTGCATAATCCAGCCTTCAGAGTTTGAGGGACGGCGCGGAGGCTGGCAAAGATGGCCAGCGTATGACGGTTCACACAGCCGCCGCGTTCTCGCTAGCGGCGTGGTTCGATGTTTATCTTGTTGGATTAAATCCTGCCGTGGATACGCTTCAGGATTATACACAACGAAACGCAGCGAGTTTGATGCATGCGTTTTCCTTCATGTTCTCTAACATTGACTGTCTCGCAGCAAAGGCACCTCGAGCTTCATTGAACTGAGCTCTCATTCGCGCACCCCCTCAGACACTCTGCACAATTCAGCCTTCAGAGTTTGAGGGACGGCGCGGAGGCTGGCAAAGATGGCCAGTGTATGACGGCTCACACAGCTGCCGCGTTCTCGCTAGCAGCGTGGCCCGATGTTTATCTTGTTGGATTAAATCCTGCCGTGGATACGCTTCAGGATTATACACAATGAAACGCAGCGAGTTTGACGCATGCGTTTTCCTTAATGTTTGCCAGGGACTGTGCTCGCCACCAGAGAGTGCTGTTGGATTGCTATGCACATCTAAACCTCTCACTGCAGTCCCCACACTCTACATTGTCTGCCTCGCAGCAAACGGTGCTTCGAGCAGCATTGGATTGAGCTGTAATGCCAAACGTTCCCTCAGACACTCTGCGCAACCCAGCTTTCAGAATTCGAGGGGCGATTCAAAGGTCCTGCACAGACGACCCATTTATGATGGCTCGCACAGCCACCGTTTTTCGCTAGCGGCAGAGCCCGATGTTCAATCTGTTGGCCTAATTCCTGCCGTGGACACGTTTCAGGATTATACACAACGAGACGCAACGGCTCTTATACATACACTTCTCCTGTGCACGAACGCCACGAGCTTTTCGTGCCCGGACATTTTAACATGTATGACAGCGTTGCAGGAAGCGGAAATTTTGAGACCGCTAGTATGGTCTCGGGCCATGTGTGAACGCTTGCCCGACATTTCTCTATGGGTGTTACGCACGATTTGTCACGGATACACCATTCAGTTTCAATAAGGCCCGCCTCCTTTTCCGCAGAATTTTTTCCACGGTGGCGAAGCCGATGGAAATAGCGGTGCTGCGACAGGAGATGTCAACTCTGCTGAGCAAAGGGGCTATAGAGGAAGTACACCCCTCTCAGATGGAGGCGGGGTTTTTTACAGCCGTCATTTTGTGAAAAAAAAAAAAAAAACACGGCGGATTACGACCCATTCTGGATTTACACCATCTGAATCTTGCACTCAGGCTGAGGAAATTCAAGATTTTGATGATCATCAGGAGACTCAGGAAGTTCCTCAGATTCGCTTTAGAGAGCAAAGCGTATCAGTACTTCTCAAAGTGCATGGATGGATCTCTGGCCCCGTTGCGGCCCCAGGGCGTTCGTGTTTGAACTATTTTAGGCGAGTGGCTGGTGTTTAGCGCAATCGCAGACTCAAGCACACTCTCATGGGGATCTTGTGCTGGATCATTTAACAGCCTGGGCTTACGCATGGAATGTTTCACCCAGTTGTACGACTGGGGAGCTGTTTGTCAAGGGAGTTGGCACATAAACAGGTTGGAATTACTGGCTGTTTTTCTGGCTCTCCAGTATTTCTCGAATCTGCTGATCGGCCGTCATGTGCTGCTCAGATCAGACAACACAGCGGTTGTGTCATACCTGAATCATCAGAGAGGATTATGCTCTCGCACCCTGTGTAGGCTGGCGAAACATGTTCTTTGTTTTCAGAACTAAATTCTATCGATCCGAGCTGTTCATGTCCCCGGACGTTGGACTTTGGAGCGAATTTGCTATCCAGGCAGACTCTGGAGCAAGCGGAGTGGGGATTGCACCCCCAAACGGTAGTCTCCTATGGCAGATTGTCGGGGAAGCGAAGGGGATTTCTTTGCGTCAAACACGACTACGCATTACCCGCTTTGGTTCTCCCTATACCCTCCAGCACCCCTGGGCTTGGATGCATTAGCCCACAACTGGCCCAACTGGTGCCGCGCGCCATTTCACTCAGATTTCATTCCTTCAGTACGAAGCGAATCTTCTGTGCCCTATTATCTCGCGTTCTCAGCGATCATCTACGAGCAGTATACTCCTCTCCGCGGACGCGATGAGTCAACGAAAGGTAGGAGCCGTATGATGGGTTATCACGAGGAGGCACTTATGAGAGGTTCGTTACAGCCTCTCTACAGGTTCTCTCCTTGATAGCCTATGGCTACAGTAAAATATGCTCTACAGTAAAATATTTCTCTATGGGTGTTACGCACGATTTGTCACGGATACACCATTCAGTTTCAATAAGGCCCGCCTCCTTTCCGCAGAATTTTGTCCACGGTGGCGAAGCCGATGGAAATAGCGGTGCTGCGACAGGAGATGTCAACTCTGCTGAGCAAAAGGGCTATAGAGGAAGTACACCCCTCTCAGATGGAGGCAGGGTTTTTTACAGCCGTCATTTTGTGAAAAAAAAAAAAAAAAAACACGGCGGATTACGACCCATTCTGGATTTACACCATCTGAATCTTGCACTCAGGCTGAGGAAATTCAAGATTTTGATGATCATCAGGAGACTCAGGAAGTTCCTCAGATTCGCTTTAGAGAGCAAAGCGTATCAGTACTTCTCAAAGTGCATGGATGGATCTCTGGCCCCGTTGCGGCCCCAAGGCGTTCGTGTTTGAACTATTTTAGGCGATTGGCTGGTGTTTAGCGCAATCGCAGACTCAAGCACACTCTTATGGGGATCTTGTGCTGGATCATTTAACAGCCTGGGCTTACGCATGGAATGTTTCACCCCGTTGTCTCCGCATCGGACGATTCCGGTGACACGGCGATGTGTGATGTCGCTAAAACTATGTACGTCAACCAAATTCTCCTGACCGGAGTCCGGCTGGGGATTTGCGCTTCCCGAGAGACTGTCAGGACGGATGCGTCTTTGACCGACTGGGGAGCTGTTTGTCAAGGGAGTTGGCACATAAACAGGTTGGAATTACTGGCTGTTTTTCTGGCTCTCCAGTATTTCTCGAATCTGCTGATCGGCCGTCATGTGCTGCTCAGATCAGACAACACAGCGGTTGTGTCATACCTGAATCATCAGAGAGGATTATGCTCTCGCCCCCTGTGCAGGCTGGCGAAACATGTTCTTTGGTTTCAGAACTAAATTCTATCGATCCGAGCTGTTCATGTCCCCGGACGTTGGACTTTGGAGCGAATTTGCTATCCAGGCAGACTCTGGAGCAAGCGGAGTGGGGATTGCACCCCCAAACGGTAATCTCCTATGGCAGATTTTCGGGGAAGCGAAGGGGATTTCTTTGCGTCAAACACGACTACGCATTACCCGCTTTGGTTCTCCCTATGCCCTCCAGCACCCCTGGGCTTGGATGCATTAGCCCACAACTGGCCCAGGACCAGTTTGTATGCGTTTTCCCCCAATCTGTCTGATTTTGGCGGTATTATGCAGAATACGGGTGGACAGGGTGGAACAGCTGCTGCTGGTGGCTCCGCGGTGGCACACACACAGCCGTGGTTTGTGGATCTGATCAATCTGTTAGCGGGTTCTCCATGGGAGATTCCCATCAGACAGGATTTATTATCACAAGCACAGGGACTGATCTGGCACCCGAGGCCAGATCTATGGAATCTGTGGTCGTGGCCTCTGAGCGGAGTGAGTTCATATGTCCCGGTCTTTCTGCTGAAACTACCGAGACTATACTGAATTCTAGAGCAGCTTCTACGAGACGCTTATATGCTTTCAGGTGGAGACTGTTTACGGCCTGGTGTGAAACTCATAATATGGATCCAGTTTACTGCCCAGTGCGTCAGTACTGGAGTTCCTTCAGGAACGTTTTTCGGATGGAGTGACACCAGCTACCCTAAGGTTTACGTGGCAGCCATTCAGCTTACCACGAATATATAAATGGTGCCTCAGTGGGCTGTCATCCACTGTTTCTCGTTCATACAGGGTGCGCGACGGCTGAGGCCTTTCCGCCCCGTGCAAGTTCCTTCATGGTTTTTCCATTGTGTTGCATGGTTTATCAGGGCATCTGTTTGAGCCCTTGGAATTTGTTCCGGATAAATCCTGACTTTTATAGCACAGACTCTGTGGAAGTGTTGTTGCGACCAAGGCCTAATTATGTCACTAGGTCGCATCTATCCCTTTCGCTTTCAGCAGGTGGTCCTGGAGGCTTTTTCCCCTGCTGTGGCGAAGTCTGGAGATCTAAGTCTTTCCCTGTGAGAGCTTAAGACTTATTTGGATCGTACTGCCCCATGGTTGAGTCTGACCAGCTGTTGTCTGTTTGGACAAAGGAATAAAGGCCATGCGGTTACAAACAACGCATGTCCCATTGGCTGGTGGAGGCAATATATTTAGCCTATGAGGCGCGTGGCCTCGCTTCGCCCTTAGGAGAAAAAGGTCATTCCACGAGAGCAGTGGCTTCTTCTCAAGCCTTTCTCAGTGGATCTTCTATGGATGATATCTGTGCTGCGGCAGGCTGGTCCTCACCGAGCACTTTTATCAGGTCTTACAGTCTGGATGTGAGGATGGCTCCTGGCTCCCGGGTTCTCTCCGCTTGAGCAGATGCTTCCTTGGATCCAAGCTATCAGGTACGTCAGGCGTGATGGTATAGCGTTCCCATACGTGGTGACGTCACCGCAGCATCGAAGTGACCTATGAAAGGGAACATCTCTGTTACATATATAACCTTGGTTCCCTGAATAGGGAACGAGATGCTGCGGTTCTGGCCGTGCCATACCTTGATAGCTTTCTTCTTCTTCTTCGTCATGAAATATGAGTGAAATGACGCGCGGCACCAGGTATATATATGCGTACGCATGCATGGGCGGTGCCACGCGCTATTTGGCCAATAGGTTTGGCGGGATGGTATAGGGCTTCAGACATTCGTCACACCGAAGGTGTTCCCATACGTGGTGATGTCACCGCAGCACCTCGTTCCCTATTCAGGGAACCAAGGTTACATACGTAACCGAGATGTTAGCCTTGGTGAGCAGAAGAGACTTGTCTTGAAAACCATAAAGAAAAGATTCCAGATTTTGACTGGTTGTGAACATACATGAGCAACATTAACAAGATGATTCTTCCTTTCAGCTGCCAGAGAAGGATGTTGACAGTGCAGGCCCAGGATGAAGAAGAGGAGGAAGAACACATTTAACAATTTTCTCATAAACTTTCCATGTGTTATAATAAAAACAATGAACATGACTACAATAATATGCTAAATGTTATTAAAAGATTCCAGTTTGCAAGAAATCTGAGTGTCTGACTCTACACTAGAGGAACTCTTTTCTGAAGAACATCAGGTGCTGAGAAGAAGCATTGTTATTACAGCAAAACACTGCATCAAGCCTCCTGTCCTTCCCTCAGAAGAGCCTGTTTTCTGCTGCTAGGGTAAGAAACACACTCTTCCTCTTCTCTATCGGCTGTCCAGCACCTAACTCTGCCTCCTCAGCACTGTCTGAAAGAGTCTTCTCCACAGTCAGTAATCAGAGATCACAGATTCTTCTGAGAAAGTCAATACGCTCAAATAATACAGGAAAGATGCTAGAAATCTCTATATTGTTCATTTTTCATATCTTTACGCTTTATGAATGTTTTTCTTCTGAGAAGCTCAAAAATTATGGTTCTTTGGTAATTGCTATATTGTTTAGGTTTATCCTCTGATAGTGAGCACAGAGCCCTGATCATGACATGCAAGAAAAATAAAAAAAATAATGTCCATGATTTACTAATTCGTTCCCTCGATGTACTAAAACGTGCACAATTACTTTTACATTTCATTGATTTGCTTAATCGTATGCACAATTTACTAATTCGTTCTCTTGATGTATAAATAGTGTACATGATTTAGCAAATCGAGGGAATGAAATAGAAAATCGTGCGCATGAATTAGCCTATATTTTTTCCTGCATGCCGTGTAATTAAAGCACATCACCACCAGACATTTATACCAGGAGCCTCATATACGACGCTCATTGCAGTATCTGCTGAATTGTTTCATAACTATTTATCATGTATTTTTTTTGTTGCACCAAATTATGTAGAGTTGTATCAATAAGTGTACTGATAATTATATATAATTTTCACTGATAACGTCGTTAACTATCCCCATCCTTAATAAGACAAACATTTTCTATTGTTTATATTGTGTAATCTGTGAATTGATGTGTTCAGTTTTCTGTGCTCATGACTTAGAAACACTTTGCATGGTTAAAGAACAGGTGCAATGTTCAAAATGTTTTGGCTTAGTATTTGTAGAACGTAGTGCTGAATAAATGTTGATTTGTGAATGAATGCAGTGTTTTTTTTTTAATATTAGAATGTAATGTTTTTGTATTGGTTTGCATTTCATGTATGTAATTGATGTATTTACTATGAATCCCCTATAATTAGATTACAATTCGAATTCATAAGGTTTATTTTTTGCACCAGAGATGGATTGAGTTTAATAGTTCTTTATGTATTTCAAGGTAATGGTGAGGTGAAAATACGTTGCTGCGACCAATATGATCCGGTAATGTCACGTCCTCAGTTTGGTCGTTAGGACATACTCATCACGTCCCAGCGATGTTCCACTATAACGTCCCCACGACGGACATGGGAATCACAAAGTTACTTCACTGGAACTTATTTGGTATGTCGCTGCGGCCAATATGGTACTTTATAGTAACGTTTTCATAACGTGCCAGTTTGGTCGTTAGGACGTACTCATCACGTTCCAGCGACGTTCCACTGTAACGTCGCCACGACAGATATGGGAATCATAAAGTTACGTCACTGGAACGTTATTTGGGACGTCGCTGCGACGAATACGGTCTGGTCCAGTTACGTCGTCACGACGTAACTGTGTTAGCTGGGTATTTTGCCTGGAAACGCCTCCAACACGCTTGCGTGTCGCGTGAAAAATAGGCGTCGGTTCTATTTCTAGCATGCACGCGTTTTCCGCTCGCGCTCGAGCTGCAGGCAGTCTCACGCAGGCAGTCTGCAAGCTCTTAACCTGTTAACATGGGAGCCGAATTAAAAACGGACACGCCATGCAGCTGAGACGCTTACGCCACGCATCCAGTGTGTCACCGGCCTTATTAGATAGATATTTCCTGAAAAGTTATATCTCAATACTGACTGGCTGATTGGAATGCTGTTCCAGGATCAACAAGGATGTTGATATTTATTTCAGGTTTATTTGTTCCTTTTTTCCAAACTAAAGCAGTCACAGTTATACTCAATTGATCATTTTCTTCTAATTTGAGCACTACAGCACGATGAAACATACTGTATACAATGTAGATGCATTCTACTAAAACCTAATGTTCTTCAGTCATCAGGTATCTCCACAGCTGGAGTGTCTGACTCCTGCTGCCATGATGGCAAAGATGTAATGACTGGGTGAAGGAGTGGCAGGAAGCAATTGCGAGTTAAACACGGTTTAATGAGAACAATGATACAGGACAACAATAAGACACAAATATGACTCTGAAGGGAAGACACAGTCCAGGATGGTGCAGGTGGGTGAAGGATCCGGATGGCGGAGATGAGTTGGCAGCAGGAGAGGGTGACACAGGAACTGCGGTGAAGCGAGCCGAAGGTAAGGGATGTTGCTTGTTGGTGATGTGCGTAGTGTGGACGGGGTTCCGGGGAGACACGGACATCCAATGCAGAAACACACAAGAAAGCAAACATAAGTAATGTACATGAAACAACGCTCTCACGAACACAAGACGCTAGACAAGCCAAATATATAGGGATGAGTAATGAGTGACAGCTGTTGCTGATGACAATTAGCAGAGACGCCCACAAACTAATCAGTGCTGACGCGTAACACACAGACTTCACCCACATAGTGCAAAACCCTGAGATCATGGTTTACCAACAGTGACAGTGATATGGTTGACACTGTTATAGAGTCCTAGGAAAATATTAAAAAGTGTCAGTGTTTAATACACTGGCAACATGCTAGATGCATAAGCTAGCAGCACTTAGCTTAGTGCTAAACCATGTTATTAATGCAGTGAGACAGGAATTTGCTGTAACTCAGGCATGTAGTGTCCAATCTGACCCAAATTTAACAAGTTTTATAAGACTCCTGTCCTGAACACACCTACATGCCATTATTCAATTTGATTATAGTCATAGCGCCACCTGCTGGCATCAGGAATTACATGTTTAACACTGTCATGGAGTCCTAGTAACATAATAAAAAGAATCAACAAGTGTTAGATAAGCTGACCACATTCTACAAGCATGATAAAACATGCTAGCAACATGTAGCTAAGTGTTAAAGCATGCTATTAACGCAGTGAAGCAGAACATAACTGTAACTTGTGCATACAATGTCCAATCTGCCTCAAACTTCACATGTTTGATTAGAGTCCTGGCCTGAAGATATCTACATGTTCATATTTGGTTATAGTTATAGCTCCACCTACTGGCAACAGGAAGTGACATGTTTTACACTGTTATGCACTATTAGCAACACAGTAAAATATGCCATTGTGTTCTAAACATGCTAGAAACATAATAAAACATGCTGGCAGCACTTAGCTAAATGCTAAAGCATGCTATTAATGCATTGAAAAAGGAAGTTACAGTAACTCAGGCATGCGGTGTCCAATCTACCCCAAATTTAACGTTTTATAAGAGTCCTGTCCTAAACACACCTACATGCCCGTATTCGATTATAGTCATAGTGCCACCTGTTGACAACAAGAATTGACATGTTTAACACTGTAATGGACCCCTAGCAACATAATAAAAAGCATCAACAAGCGTTCAATAGGCTGACAACATTCTAGAAGTATGCTAACACATGCTAGCACCACTTAACTAAGTGTTAAAGCATGCAATTAATGCAAAGAAATAGAACATTACTGTAACTTGTGCATACAATGTCCAATCTGCTTCAAACTTCACAAGTTTGATTAAAGTCTTGGCCTGAAGATAGCTACATGTTCGTATTTGGTTATAGTTATAGTGCCACCTACTGGCAACAGGAAGTAGAATGTTTTACACTGTTATTCACTATTAGCAACACAGTAAAATATGCCATTGTGTGCTAAACATGCTAGAAATATTCTCAAACATGCTCGCAACACTTACTAAGTGCTAAAGCATGCTAATGATACTTCGAAACAGGAAACATGCTTTATAAGAGTCCAGGCCTGAACACATCTAAAGACCAATATCAAATTATAAATATAGCTGCAAGCAGCAATGGCGGGCTCAAGCCGTCAGTGCAAACGCCACCCCGGTGGCATCGGGAAAACTGTGCCCAGCGGGCATAAGCATTTACAGTAACCCTCTGGCAATCAAGTTTTAAGGGATACGGCAGTTAAAGGGTTAATCCGACCCATCTAGACTTTGAAATCACATACACAGAACAATATATATAACTTTAGTAACACTATTTTAATATATATAAAAAATGTATAAGGTGTGCATCGTAGCAGACACCTAAATGAACACATTACAATTGTTTTATGACTGCAAGTCTTTCTCCTCAAATGCTATGGAGCTTCAAATTTGCGTTTGAGCCCATGTGAAAAAGTAGCATAATTTACATATGACTTACAGTTTGTTTTAATAAATATCAAAGATTCAATTTAATTGTGCATTATAGCTGTCACCTAGATGAACAATTACAGTTGTTTTTATGACTGTAAGTCGTTCTCTTCAAATGCTACTGACGTTAGAAAAGTGTATAACAATATCACATGTAACTTTAGAGACGGTCCCTAAATTTGAGACTCTCGAATGTCCAATGTCAAGCCAACTTTATGCCTGTTTTTGTTTTGTTTTTTACTTTCTTTATTTTTCTTTTCTCTGTGCCGGATTGCTGATGTCTTTTACATGGGCATAGATGTCCATCCATCAATAACGAACATTCATCCGCAAACATGAGGTGCGAGCGGTCGCGAGCGCGGATGGGAGAATGGCGCATGTTTTTTTTTTTCTGAGCAACTGGGATGGTGCCCCCTCTGGGAGTTGGTGCCCTACGAAGACTGTGTACTCTGCATATAGGGAGCGGCAGTACTATCTGGAAGATATATTCCTCAAACCGTCGTACAAGAGGAGGTGATGCTAGTCCTTCAAGAATCTCTCAAAACCTATCTGTTCATAAAGCCTATATATATAAAGTCTTAATATAGTATTCCACAATAAGTTGTGCTATTCTAATTAAGTCATTTTTTGGGATCTTTTTACATCTCTCAGAACCTGACACATTGTAATTTGTAGACTCCAGGAAAGTTGCAGTTCTGGAAAATGGTGGCACTGTAGACTAAATGCTCCCTGATTGTTTCACACCTAATTCTTCACTTTAATTCTCAATTCTTTTGCAGTTTACATGTTTCTGGTCTTCTCCACCTGTTTTTTTTCTGACCCTTCTGACCCAGTAAGCATTTTGCTATCCAGTGGTCATGTCTTTACTTTGCAATTAATGTAGTGATCTAATTTTGAATATTTCTCAAAATTTTCAAAAAATATTTTGTTTTTTTTTTCAGTCTGAGTGAAATGTCTTTTTTTGGCTCATTTTATCAGTAAAGGAAAAAGTGCCTCATAATTCTGCACAACTGAATATAAGGAGTTTTTTTTCTCTTCCAGTCTTTTTTCACATCCCATTCGTCAATATTTGTGTTATCACAAATCCCAAAAAAAAGCTTGTTGTAGTCCAAACAATTTGTTCATTGTAGTTTTTAAAAAGTGATTTTTGTTAAATAAAATATCTCCTTTTGAATTGGACTTTCAGCTTTGTAACTTTGCAGAACTTTTTTATGGTGAAACAGCAACATTACAGACTAACTAAAGTTGAAAAAGTGAAAAAGCCTAATAGCACTCCTTTAATAGGCATTATTAAGCAGTTCATAAATACAGCTATAAATATTTTGTTATTGAGCATATCTATAAAGTTCAATCATTGTATTTTTTTCATACTTTAAGGATCAATTTATCATTTATAAATTATTGCATTATTTACAAACCAGTTATTAAGGAGTTGTCAGTGGTTTATGAGATCATTAAGAAAGTGAAATTAAATGATTAATGAACTTTTTTAGTGTAAATATATAAATCTTATTATTTAGACACATGATAATAGTTGGTCAGTTTGCTAATAACTGCTTTATTGACATTTATTCCAGCTGTAATTCATGATAAAGTCAGGTTTTTATAAAATATTTAGTGATTGCCAGCTATCTATTTTTGTGAGCTCATCTAAAGTGAGGACTATTTATACATTTAAAGCATTCACAAAGGAGATTTAAAGAAACATTGATCTTCCAAACTGAAAAGTTAAACACAACACAAAAATGAAACCGTACAGCTGTACATTTGATTAAAAAATGTAATATAAACGTATGCAATTATATTATATATATATATATATATATATATATATATATATATATATAAGTGTACAGTTTTCTTTTATTGCATCTTGAAATAAATATTTCTGAGTTCTGTGTTTGTTTATTTATTTATTATTTATTAGTTATTTATTTAATTATTTATTTATTTTTTGGAAGATTACAGCCTTTAATCTCCTCAAAATAAATGTGCATATAAACCATGAACAGTTTAATTATAGCTGTATTTAAAAATGCTTACTAACTACTAATTTTGGGAGAAGGCTATATAAAGCATGAACTGACTATTTACTAATGCTTAGCTAATGAGTGCAGCTATTATGAAGTGTTACCAATGCATTTACTAATGTTAACAAATGAGACATTATTTTAAAGTGTTACCAGATCCTTAAATAATTTAAAAGTGTTTTGTTATGATTTTATTGACCTATAAGCATTTGTGAAATAGTTTTGCTTGCATTAAAGCTTAGTCTTCATCTGTGAGCTGAACAGTTTTACTGTTACATCCATGAGATTATGTAAAATCAGATAAATGTCATGTCACAGGGTGTCAGAGGTCAGTATCAAATGAGTTTGAAATTATTATTTGCAGCACAAATAAGTATTTTTTTTTTAATTCCTGAAACTGTCAGAAAAGGATAAGGACTAAGAGATTTCTTAAGCTGTAATGAAAACAGCACAATTAGCAACAACAACAAAATAATAACAATTTAAAATACAGTTTTTTTTCTGGTGATTAAAGAGATGTTTAAGTCTCTCTCTCTCTCTCTCTCTCTCTCTCTCTCTGTCTGTCTGTCTGTCTGCCACTCAGCTCATGCCCATCCCCCACTCTCACACACATACACACACACACACTCAGTCAGCACACATACATTCCTCAAACAGAGTGAGTTGAGATGTCTGACAGTTTTTTAATTTTCTTTTAATCATACAGTGTTGTAAAGTCATGAAACTATGCATATTTCCTCAGAATGAGTTGATCTCTGTATGAAAAAATGATTTTAAGTGTTTGGAAGCTGCCATTTAAAAATACAAGACAATTAATGATTCCCTTTTTACTGTCATTTCAAAAAATCACCACGACAAAACCGTTCAAGCTAACCAAAATCCGTTCGCAATTTCAGTTCCTCAATGTTTTTTCTTCATGTAGACAAAGTTTGGTGTGTAAAGTGTACTTCCCCTGTGAGGAGTATGAATTAATTCACAACTGTAAAATCTCAAAAATACACATTCAAATCAAAATAGCCGACTTCCTGTTGGTCGTAGCTGATGACTGTGAATTAGAAAGTTGTCCGTCTTGATAAGAACAATATACGTACCGAGTTTGGTGTCTGTAACTAAAACTAACCCCCCCACTTTTGACAAAAGGTGGCGCTATAGAGTGCCTCTTCTACACCCTTTTAAAAGCTTTTTCCATTGTCTAGCTATCAATAATACTGATATGTGTTTTGAGTTTCATGTAAATCTGAGGTTGTTATCTGCCTTAAAATCACCATAACAGAATATTCAAGTTTGACATGTTGCCATGGCAACAATATATAAGATATCAATATCCCCACAACAGATTTACATCGGCCATGTTTTGTCATTATTTTGACGAAGTTTGAAGCAGATCGAGTAAAAATAAGATGCTGAATTCAAAGCATTTTGAAAATGACTACATTCCTGCTGCCAGTTGGTGGCGCTATAACTTTGACTCTTAATATTCACATATTTACGTTCGGTATCATACAACGAACAATCCGATGAAGTTTGATCAAACTCAGGCAATGTATGTGGATGTTATTAGGCATTTCCTGTTTCTCATTTTTTGCCCTAAATTCAACGCCATGCCACGGGCAAACCGTTCGAGATATCAAAAATCCCCTGGCAATTTTTCATCCCCAATGTCTTGAGATCATGTTGACCGAGTTTGGTGGCAATCAAGTAAAAAACCTATGACAAGTATATCAAATTCCAGAGCATGCTTTTTTTAAACAGCCCTGAATAGCTGACCTCCTGTTGGGCGGAGCCTATGACATAGAGTGCGAAAGTTGTTCAGCTCAATGAGATCTATATGTGTACTGAGTTTCATATAAATACATGTAAGTGTGTGTGAGCTATGGTTCAAGATTTCTGACTGTGTTCCAGGGGGCGCTGTAGAGCCCCTGTGCCACGCTCGGGTCCCAGTCTCTGTGGCGTCCTGATGGCCGCAGGTTCCAATGTGTGTGCCAATTTTCAAGAGTTTTTGAGCATGTTAAGGCCTCCAAAAAAACCCTGAAGGTTTAATAAAAAATAAAAAAAATAATAATAAGAATAATCCTTAGGGGAACAATAGGGCTCTTCGCCCCTTCGGGCTTGAGCCCTAATTATAGCGCTACCTGCTGGCAACAGAAAATATCTTGTTTCACATTAACTTAAGCATGCAATGACTGATCTTCCCTAAACTTCACATGTTTGATTAGAGTCCTGGCCTGAACTCATCTTAAGGCCAATATTGATTTATTGTCATAGCACCACCTGCTGGCTACAGGAAATTTGGCACAAATATTTATCATTTTATAAGCATATTGCCCAACGTTTGCTGTTCCCCTATAGCCACCGGGTGGCGGTGAGCCCGGTTGCGAGGGCCCTTTCATTGCTGCTTGCAGCTTTAATTATATATTGCAACTGCTTGTGGGAAACAAAGGGAATAGAGGGTCTTAAGTCTGAAAAATTACACAACAATGCCAAAAACATATGCTTATTTTTTAAATATAATGTATTTATTTTATTTTAGGGCTGAAAAAAATTATCCAGATCTCATGAAATACACCCATAAATTGTCGGTGGTTTTGAAATACTGCTAATAGATTCAGTATACTAATGCTGTACAGCTGCATATTTGCACATGTGTACATGCGTTTCCTCTGTATAAACTTCAAGTTTGATGAAGGAAATGTTCTATTATGTTTCAAGATTTCTTAAAGGCTAATATTTCTTCAAAGAAGTCAAAACAGATTCCTTTCCATCCAGCCCACTTTTACCTATAATGAAGAAAGCAAAAGCCCTGACAGAAATACTTACAGTGTCTGTGGAAAGATGATCTGACACAAACAAAATCTGTTCCAAGTTTTCTTTCTTATTTCTCATTCCTAATCAACCAATGTGTCAGATTTAGCTCAGTTCCTACAGCTAGTACTGCCTCTGCCTTGTCTTCAATAAATAACATGCTCTTTAGTGCTGTCTGTTACTCTGTTGTGTTTGGAGGATGTTTCTAATCTTGCTCCATGCACATACTTTAATCTGGAATGCCATGAACACAAACAAACTGAGTGACATATCCCAGTGCTGTTGGAATAAATATCAGCACTCTTCGAAGGCTAAACAGCCAATGGCATCAAGAACTGTCACTAACTGCAGTATAATGAATATTATTCTATACAAATGTTGAAACAATACCAATAGTGAGTGAGTGCTCAATACACAGAACTTCAATAGAGAGCGTATGCCTGAAAATGTGGCAGGTGACAACAGTTGCTAAGGATGGATTGGTCAATATTGTTTTTAAGACAGTCTGGTCAATTCAGCTACAGCGGTGAGTAGGGATGGGAACCGAATTCAGAACCGGTTTAGTTCTTGGAAAAGAGGAGAGTGTGTATACGTACATGTTTAGGTTTAATCGTTTATATTTAATTAATTAAGGGAAATTAACAAGTGTCTCAGCCCTCAAGGGACTATTTGGCCAACAAGCTTATTCCTGCTTGAAAAGCAAAACGTTATTGATAGTGTAAAAAAAATCAACTTTGAAACACATGCTGATTGATGGACTAGCATTACTCAACATTACTTACTACCTTCCAGCAACGCTACATTCAGTGAAGGTAAAATAGTAAAAAACATAGTTCATTTACATGAAACCAGGAGCTTACTTATGAAGTAAGCTCCTTATACCTTATACTTATACCCTACTTATGAAGATCTGTACACTGTACTATATGTTGCATTTTGACATTGCCAACCTTTAAATTAAGTTGACAGTAAGTAGTAAACAGTATTGAGCATTGAGTAGTTGAGTATTGTGCATTTTTCCTTACCACTAATTCTTAATAATTGTTTAATGATTTTAATGGAACCGGAATCAGAACCGGAACCTTTAGGTGGAACCGGAATCGGAACCGGAAAATTTCTAACGATTCCCAACCCTAGCGGTGAGTATAGGTTGTTGCTCTCCATGGTACTGATCTCCAGTCAAGGTTGGAATACACTATATGACTTTTCAAGTAGGAACAGATTTTAAACCAAAAGGCATCATACATTTACTCTGACTGCCTAAAAACTGCAGGCTGGCTTTGACTTTCGGCAACTAGCGTCGACTCACTCAGACTATAGATCTAAAGGCTGGAATATGGTAAATTATTTATTTTTTATTTTATTTTTATTTTTTTTTACCAGATCTTTGCCCTGATTTACAGTCTGAACAAGTTGATGCTAGTTGCAAAAAGTCAGAGCTAGTCTGTAGATTTGAGCTGACAGATTTATCAGAAAATTGCATAATGTATGATCATTTTTAATACACTTAGCAAGGAGGCATGTGTTTCTGCATAAGTTTGTTGTGATTTGGAATGACATTTATGTCTGTGTAGTGTAGTGCATGATCCTCAGCGTTAAGTGTATGATGCCTAGTTTTTCTCTGAAATTATTGACAAACTTTGAAACTATTTTTTTCTGAACACATGGCGGAAACTGACACAGAAGAGAAGAAATTGGTCAATGGATTGTTTTCTTTGCACACAAAAAGTATTCTCATAGCGTCATAACATTCCAGTTGAACCACTGATGTCACATGGACTATTATAACAATATCCTTACTGTGCTTCTAGGCCTTGTACGTGTTAGTTGCGTTGCTGTCTATGCAGCATCAGAAAGCTCTCAGATTTCATCAAAAATATCTTAATTTGTGTTCCGAAGATGAATAAAGGTCTTACATGTTTGGAACAACATGAGGATGAGTATTTAACGACAGAATTTATACTTTTGAGGTGAACTATCCCTCGGCAAAAGCTGTGTAGTGGTCCACATCTTCACCTCTTCTGCGAAGTGAAATGAAAATTCATTTGAATAGATTACTTTTAAATATATTTTACATACAGTACAGACCAAAAGTTTGGACACACCTTCTCATTCAAATAGTTTTCTTTATTTTCATGACTATGAAAATTGTAGATTCACACTGAAGGCATCAAAACTATGAATTAACACATGTGGAATTATATATGGAATTATATACATAACAAAAAAATGTGAAACAACTGAAAATATTTCATATTGTAGGTTCTTCAAAGTAGCCACCTTTTGCTTTGATTACTGCTTTGCACACTCTTGGCATTCTCTTGATGAGCTTCAAGAGGTAGTCACCTGAAATGGTCTTCCAACAGTCTTGAAGGAGTTCCCCGAGAGATGCTTAGCACTTGTTGGCCCTTTTTCCTTCACTCTGCGGTCCAGCTCACCCCTAAACCATCTCGATTGGGTTCAGGTCCGGTGACTGTGGAGGCCAGGTCATCTGGCGCAGCACCCCATCACTCTCCTTCTTGGTCAAATAGCCCTTGATGCCTTCAGTGTGACTCTACAATTTTCATAGTCATGAAAATAAAGAAAACTCTTTGAATGAGAAGGTGTGTCCAAACTTTTGGTCTGTACTGTAGGTCAGATCTCTGATGCCTATTTACACTGTTTCTTTGTTCATTTAAAAAAGAAATAGTATTATTTGTGATTTATAATCATTCACTGAGGCCCATCTTGCAGTGTTTTATTCCAGCAGGAGGTGGCGCCCTGTTCCACCAGTCGCTGTTCTTGTCATTTGTTTACCTCTCACTGTGTCTCAATATGCTGTTCAAAGGTTTGTCTCTCTTTACAACACAGTAGGTCAGCTGCTCTGGCGTTTCAGTACCAAACCTGTCAGTGGCAGATGGCCGGCATCGCTCCGAGAGCGAGTCAAGTCATATTTATTTAGTGCTTTACACAACACACATTTTCAAAGCTTTGAAATTGAAAAATTCAATTTCAGCTGTCAAGCAGCTCAACAAAAGACGGTCTCATTATTCAGCTCATTAACAAAGGCATTTAGTTCAGTGTTAATTCATTTCAGTTCAATAACTGTGTCACTGCGGCAGTTATGAAACAAACCCAATTCAGCTCTACAGAAGACAATAGTGTCAATATTCAGCTCGGTTTAGAAAATTAAAAATACATAGAATTGGTTTTGGTTAATATGTAAATAATTAGTTCATCCAAACATGAGAATCGTGTATTTCTAAGCTTACTTACTTTCAGCCATGGAACACAGGAGATAATTAAGCACTATGTTTATGCCAAGTGATATACCAAAAGTGAGCCGTGCTAAGCTTGGAGCTATGACAGAAGAATCATATTACAGAAGTAATATGGGTCCTGAAATGTGTCATCTTAACATCTAGAGCAAGAATCTCCAACCCTGCTTCCTACAGATTTCAGCTCCATCCCCAATCAAACACACCAGAAGCAGCTAATTAAGGTGTTCAGGGCTACTTGATGGGAAGTGTTGGAGCAGGACTAGAACTGAAGTCCCCTAATCTCAATCAAACTGAGGATCCATGGGGCCCCATCACACATCCTGCAGGAGTTAAAGGTTCTGCTGCTAATTTCTGCTAACTGTCTTGGTGCCGGAAACCACAGGACATACTCCGAGGCCTTGAGGAGTCCATGCCCTCATGCACGAGTTGGACCTACACAATATATTAGGCAGGTAGTTTTTACATTGTAGAAAGTGGGAGACTCCAACAGAAAAGCAGTACGGCAGTCCAAACCTGAAGTGAAGTTTCTTCTAAAAAGTTTCTTCACATTACTCACATTCAGTTGAATCAATGTCCTCACTGATGTACATCAATAATGTCTCTCTATAAGAACAGTGAGCTTATTTCTTTTGAATGGAGTACTTCACTCTGCATTTGTCAAGACAGCTCAACTACTGTGTTTCTCTCTTCAGTTTGCCATCTGCACTTCGGTCTATATATTTTCGATCAGCTGTTAACAAATGATGAAAGGAATAAAGTGAAAAATCCCTTGATTCAAACGCTTGATAAAAGTTTCTCTCCCTTCTTGACCTAGTTTGTCAGCTGTTTTTCTTGTCTTGTTCCAGAACTTACCCACTTCAGATTTCTCAGTGTTTTGCACGGAAGTCTCAGTTTGATCAATGAAAGAGAAATATCCTGTCTATCATGTCACGTGTGTCGTCTCTCAGCAGCATGACAGCCAGCTCTCCATGAGGCTGTGCTCGCAGAATAAAGACACGCTTGTGTCTTTTCAAACCTCCTGTGATGCAGCACAAGGGCTGTGTGAAGCAGATGGGATTGAAATTAGAGGACATCCAAGTCTGCACTGGATCTGGCTGATTGATCATGTATTTCCTGTATTTGTGAGCAAAGTTGGATCTATAATTTCATTTTAAAAGACAGAGGGATAATATTCTGCCTCCATGGCCCAAATGCATGAAAACTCACCACTGTGTCATTCCAAACTCTTGTTATTTTCTTGCATGAAACGTACTGTAAAAGGAGATGTTGAACAGAATATCTGTTTTCTATGGAGAAAATGATTTATACTGCAAAGATCAAACCAATAAAATTGCTTTGTGTTAGGAACAGATCCAAATTTAAGTCATTATTAAGTCATTATAAAATTAGTTTGCACTACTGGACATGATTTGGTCTCAATGATACAAAGCAGCACTGACAGCCCTGACTGAGGGGAAGATTATTGTGAATACAATCTGTTTTTAATCTGTTTTTTTTTTTTTTTTTTTTTTTAAAGTGGGACAAAACATGGTGCAATATTAAAAAAAAAATGTTTATTTTAATGAATGTTTGAAAGTTACACAGATTGTGTGTATTTGTAATTTGTAATTTCTTAATTTTTTTATTCTTTTATTATGTGTTTTTTGTTCTGTCGCTGTCATTCTGATGCACTGGAGCTTCTGTCACAAAAACAAATTCCTCGTATGTGTAAACATACCTGGCAATAAAGCTCCTTCTGATTCTGTTTCTGATTCTGAGTCTGACAGTGTTGACAAAAAGTGGGGACACAGCTTGTAATGAAACACATATGTGCCCTTGAAAAACAACCTTGCTTTGATATGAGATATTATTAATTGTTGCTTTTTATTAAACAAGCTATTTTTTATCATTAAAAAATCATTTTACTGTTTTAGATGCATTGAGAAACCAATAAGTGTCATAGATTTTATGTAATAATGATAAAATCAAATTTAAGGGGACTAATTGTGTTAAATGCATTGTTATTAATCCATCTTAACATTTGCAACTATTTTCATTTTTAGACCTAATACCACTTACAATTGCTGGACATGCTTTCATATGCATTTACCATATTTGAGCCAGTTGATGTATCATTATATTTATGGTGCTTTTTTTAAATGGAAAGACAAACCTCTTAAATTTTCATTTGTGTTCCGAAGAATAACATCAGTCTACAACACAAAGATGAGTGTGAATGACTTATAACCAGACCTCACACGTCTGTTCATCTCCTGCCGTGCTCACTAAAGATCCCGGATCCTGAAGGACAGCTCCTCCCATAGCATCATCCTGTATTGTCTATGTATCCGGCACATGGCAGAAGCTTCAGGAGGAACTGCTGCCAAACGCGGAGCTGCAAACGTGTTAACCTCTCCAGCTCACATGTGACAGCACTCGCCTCAGGTGCCGCTCTCTCTCTCTGATTTCATGCTGTGGCTTTAAACAGCCCATTTTACAATATAATCCTGTTTCATGTTATACACAAATAACACTTTTGTCTGTTTTCTGTGAGTCATCCTCAGGAAACGCTGCCATTTGCACCCCATTTGTGTCCTCATGACTTAAAGTGTTACAGTTAAAAGGTTACATTCCAACTTAGTCACATTATTTGATACATTGGGCTGGGTTTAGTGTGTAAAGTACTGTAAATGTTAAAATAATTTATAATATCTTAATGTTTTCTGTCTGAATACCTTCCAATCTGCATTTAACCAATCGTTTTAACCATAATATCCTAATAAATACATGCATATTTAAATATTTAATATCTTAAAGGGGTCATCAGGTGCCCATTTTCCACAAGTTGATATGATTCTTTAGGGTCTTTATGAAAAGTCTATAACAAACTTTGGTCAAAATTTCAATGGTATTGGACTGTTTTTACCTTGTTAAAATCAGCTATTTTCACATCAACCAGTTTTGTTGCATTTCCCTTTAAATGCTAATGAGCTCTGCTTACCCCACCCCTCTTTTCTGTGGAGAGATGAGCCATCCTGATTACTTTAGCTGCATTTAGCTGCATTTAGCTGTGAAACTTGCTAACTAGCACATTATTAGGAAAGGCAATTTGCACAGATTCATAAAATAACCTTATACTCACTTCTTCTGTATTTTATATCTTACTGTTATATCTTTCTGTTTATATCTAATGAGTTATGATTGGGAGTCATAGTTATAAACATCAGGAGTCATTATAACTGAAATATATACATACTTGCTGACCACTAATTCTCTTATGCTGGTCTGCCAATATGTATCGCAGAGTTATGCCCTGTTACTTCATTCCTGTTGTGGGAAAATATGACTCCTGAAAGTTAGTAACTTGTTCAAATGAACTGCTGAAAATAAAAATAAAATGGCACCATTTCCTGATCTCGACCCCTGTGCTCTACATGGGTGGAGTGTAACAATTGGCCATTATAGCTATCAGATGCTTGTTTTCAGTGGAAGTAGCTCTTTCACAGAGATTGCTCATTGTTCTCGGCTCCTGAGTGGTGAGAGTTGGTCCCAGAGGGAATTGATGTAATTTGGGGACTGTTTTTTGAACCCGTGGGTCTGAGACGAGGAGAACGTGCTTCTGTCTTGGATTCCATTGTTGCTGGGCGCCACATAAACAACAGACCGCCAGCGTCACAGTCTGTCTGTCTGCTACTCACAAAAAACAGCCAAGATATTAGCCGTCTCATTCCCTCCAGAGTGCCCTTCCACTATCCAAACACTCATGTGCCAAGGCACCATTATGTAACATTTATCTTTACCAAATCCATCACTGGCAGTGAGAGAAAGCCCAAGATGCGGCCTTTTCATAATCACCAGGAGACTATGCGCCACAGCAACGTAAAAGATAGGAGAAAGGAACTGACAAGTAGTGAATTTTGCACTTGGCAAAACTGAGGGAGTCACCGCTCAGGATTGCTGTCATGAGTTAATGGGCATTCGGAGTGCAGTGCACCCTGGGGGTTTGGGTCTGACACCTTGATGGGACTGAATTACAGCCGATGACAGCGACGCTCTGGGAAACGCCATCAGAGCTAGTCACTCACACGCTGAGGATTTAACACATAAATCATCATCAATTTAACTGACAGTCAAAGCCTCAAATCCATTCAATGACTATTCTTGAGAATTCCTTACTATTGTAGAAAAGTTTTAATAGCTGAAGGTTAAGAGTGTTGTTTCTTTGTCACCCTTAAGTTTCTACAGGGTATTTCACAGCGGAGGAACCTTTTCATAGTTCCTAGAAGTTTTGCCGATAGTTTGCCATTTTCTTTTTTTTTTTTTTTGCCGTGTTTGCACCGCAGGGACTAGGAACACATTTAGTTTAGGAAGGGGGAACTAAATTAGCTCTTTCTTCAGAGTAGGGTCTAACACAGTTCTATAGGAACTACCAGTGACATAAGTGTACGCTGATTGGCCAACACATTTGAAACACTGGCTACCCGCTATTTTTCAAATTTACATTTTTTAATAATCTAAATAACCTTGTATGATTGAAAAGATTCCATGGATGTTAAAGGTTCTTCATGGAACCACTGATTTCAGTAAAGAACCATTGTTTTATATTGTGTATATAATATAAATTCATACTTTTGTTCAGAAACGATCCAGTAAATTAATATTTAAAATTAATGCTGTTCTTTTAAACTTTGTATTTGTCAAAGCATACTGAAAAAAGGAGAAAAAAAAATGCTATTATCTACTATTATAGATAATAGTAAGAAATGTTTCTTGAGCAGCAAATCAGCAGATGATTGATGAATGATTTCTGAAAGATCATGTGACACTGAAGACTGGAGTAATGATGCAAAAAAAATCAGCTTTGCATCATCGAAGTAAATTAAATTGTAAAAAATATTACAGTAAAATAGAACTCACAGCCTTTTTGAGCAGGTATGAAATGGGCCGACCCCAAACTTTTCAACAGTACAGAAAGAACTGAAGATGAACAGATGATTTCAAATAGGACTTGAGACTGAAAGAGCAGTCTGGCTTTGCACACACAATACAGTATTGATTCTGAAGTGTTTCGAACAATGCAATCCAGCACAGTGTTCACCTTGTGCTCCATGTGACTGTTACACAGTGCACGCTTACTGGCAAAAAATGCTTCATCAAGCATAAGAGCAATGGAGAAATGCATTGTTGTTAAGGCCAGTGATGTGCACATTTAACAGGTGACCTCACAGGAGACATCTTCATCATTCGAAGCAGAATCTCCAAGTGTAGAATTGAAAGGCACACTGATGCTCATTTAAGCATGCTCCCAAGGCACGTTTGTGAACGTGTGTGTGTGTGTAATTCTGGCTCACCATGGCTACAGCTGACACAGGTGAGGTTGTGGAGCCTTGGGAAGCTTATTAAAAGATTTTGAAGGAATTTATTTTGCTCTGTTAAGGACAGTGTATTGATAACACACCAAAACTTCATTAATAACACAAAGCTGAGTACTATTCAAAAGTTTGGATACACTTATTAGCTGGCAAAGATGTGATTAAATCAGTCCAAGTTCAGTATATGAAAATATAAGTCAATATTAATTCAATATTCCAAGTGGTAAAAACATGCAAGCATTTGTGTAAATAATACAACAGAATGATCTAAAAGACGCAACACAGCTTTGGTGTGTTAGAGTAAAATATTTAACCAATGCACGATGTTCTTCTTTCTTGAGTTAGTTCCATTATAAAAATGTGACTGGCAGAATCCAAAAGTTGAATTGTCACTGTTTGTATCATTCAGTTTGTCTGAGTTTGTAAATTCCAGTCCAGTCTTTAAACCCAGTCTATTCCAGACCTGCCATTAATCTGGTTTTTGGTGACACACAATATAAATGGTCATGGTCAAGGTCATTTTAATTTTTACAGAACCTTAACACAAATTCAGACCAAGGCGATTTACACTAAACTATAAAAAGATAACAAATGCTTTGTCTTCTGTTGGAACAGCAGTATTTTCACTGGTGACAGAAAAAACAATGCATAAAGCGATTAACCTTTTGAGGACTTTTGTGTGATATTGTTGTGTTTGTGTGAATTAATAGAGGACTCTGAGTCCTGCATAATCTATTTAGTCAAGCACACATGCATGTACTATATTATTAGGCTCAACATAAGCCGCCTTTGCTGACAGCCCTCATCCTGAGTTATTCAGCACACACACAGACTGATCACAGAGTCAGAATTAATGTACTTTCCGTGCAGGACATAATTAAATGTTCACAGATAAAACTGTTAAAGCGATCTCCTTCATGGCCACCCGGCACAAAGCAACTATAACTTAGTTTCCTGCATTCATTTTTTGATGCTGAAGCATCAGCATCGCCGCTTCTGGTGAACTCACGTTTTCCACTGATTTCACTGAGAGTTCTTCCTAGCCTTAGAGCACTTTACTCGGTTTAATATCAACCCACAGCAGAGTATGAATGAGTTGATTGAGTGAATAGCACATTACAGCATAGCAATTAATCAGAATAATTTGGCGTGAGTTAAGCTGCTTTACATCCCTCACATAAGCAGAACGACAGGATTCCACAAGGACACATGCAGATGTACAGGCATACACACTCTTTTTATATAGTAAATGTAAGTATATGTTATTATATACACACATTAAAGACTACAATTTTTCATATTACATATATCTTGGTGACCGTCACAGAAACTATATCTCATTAACAGTCTATGGAAAAAAAAAAAAACTCTATGAAACATTAACCATTGTAAAAGTGTGGCCTATATATTTGCCACGTAGATTTTAATTGAAATCCTCATTTGTAAGTCGCTTTGGAATAAAAGCATCTGCTAAATGACTAAATGTACATTGTAAAATGGAACACAGTTAACTGTAAATGAGTTATTAAATTATTTAATCAAATATTTTAAGCACAAAAAAGGACATATTTATTTATTTATTTGCTTTTTTATTTTTTAAACTTAATATCTTAAGTAATTTCGCTTCTCAAGTAAATGTCGTTATTCAAGAATGTTTCGATATTTATACTAGAAACAAAGACAAACAATACTAAGAATATTGTTTTGAAGCCTCCCAGTCAAAATCCAACTCACTCACTCTTTTCATGCTCCAAATCTTGTAAATAAAGCAGTTTCTAATCTTTGACTAAATTCTTTTCTTTTCTTTTTTTTTCTTCGTTTCTTTAAATTGTTTTACATTTTTTAGGAGGAGATTATTTTTTGACAAAAAAGTTTGAAAAAAGTGATCTAGATAATCCAATTATAACCGGCAATCAATCAATGACCAGGACTTCAGTCAGAAGTGCCTTTTTTCTCACCTAGCCTACAGTAGTTTCCAGTTTAAGAAAGCCTACTAAAGAAATATTTAATTAATTGAACATTTATTTTCCCGTCTTTTCCATTGCCTATTTATCTAGGCTATGTGTTGAACAAGTGTATATACCCAGGACTGTCTTGAACTATTATCTCTGTCTGTTCCTCATGTCCTCTATGCACCTCCTCATCCGAAAAGAAATCTGTACGGAGACAGAATGCACCAACCTGAGCGGTCCATCGCTTTCTTCTCTGATTGGTCGGTTAGCGCAGCGGACTGGTACATCGCTGTCTCATTCCGTTCTCTGATTTGTTGAGTTTTGGAGTGGGCGTGTGCAGGGCTCCCTCCGTCTGTTCTCTGATTGGTCGATGACTCGGTGGGCGGGGACAGCGCTGTCATTACAGACATCCACGACCAGCGGAGAGACAATAGGGCAACAGCAGTCTCTCTGTCAAACGCATCCGCGCGAGGTGCACAAGAATCAATATTAGTACATCAAGGCTTGAAGAAAATAACAGCGAGAGCTGCAGAAAAACACTGCTCCTGATGTTCTAGTTATTAACACTGACCACAACGGAATGACAGCGGGGGGTTTGCGCATCATCTGTTCCCTAAAAGGTAGGTACATTGTATCATAACACTAATATAATGGAGCCTATAATAAAGCTGTATATTGATACGCAATGTCGTTTTTATTTGCCATTGCATATCCAGTAAAAAACGAGAGCTGCTATTTTAAAATGAACATTTGCATAGGATACTGTTCAGATAATGCAAATGCCTTACTTCCATAATATCTTTCTTTACTTCTAAGGTTTATATATTCATTATATTTATTATATGTGTTATAATAACACATTGGTTTGTTGATTTGGCACAGTACATGTAAACAGACAACAGCATTCATCTTTTTCTTATTATTGACATGAAGGTCTCAATGCAGCTGAGCCCATCACTATGTAATCTGCATAGGAAGCAATCCACTGAAGAACAATAGACTGCCAGAACACATCTTGAGCTGCTGTTAGGCGGGTTTGACCCAGACTGATGGCATGTCATTCGAGCAGGTTGTCATGTATGGATGTCAGTTGCATATCAAAGAGAGATGTCTGTTTGTGCATTTATGTATTCTTTTTGTTTTGCACACATGGATAGCCATGCACCTGGACACCCACATGCACGCTCACACAAACCCAAAGGGCTGAAGTGTGCATTCAGTGCACTCATTGAACTGAATGTCTTCACACTGCTTTCATAACAGGTTTTGTCTGGGCAGGATTTAGCAGGAGAGATGAGAGCATGTTTATATGCAATCTTCACGAGTAACACTCTGATGTTTAGGGTTATACCAGGACGGATGTAATGCCAATATATATGTGACATACATAGTTTACATTTATCTTTTGAGATTTGACATTGAAAAAGTGCACAATATATACTCATAACTTTTTATTACACGTATTTAAAAAATGGCTGATGCCAACAAGTTTAGAATGCCCAAAATACTCACATTTATTGGCATTAGTCTCTCACTAAGTGTGAGTATTCAGACACACACAGCTCTGGCGTTTGTCTAAATGGGCATTATTTGAATTCCAACATCTGATATTCAAAACTTCAGCAATCTTTTGGAATAGATCAGGAGTCTAGTCATATATACTGTATATATTTCTTATATCTAATAGTCTAGTTATATTTAATGAGGTTTAATTTTAGGGCCACATTATTTTATCCTGTAGTTTAAATTTCATAAAACACTGAAAATGACATTGCAACATTTTGGTCAAGCAACCTTGATCAGGCATGCAGCGATGTTTGAAATAAGTGTATGTATCAGACCTATAATGAGAGCTATAAAAGTCCTTTTATGGCATTATATGTGCAGACAGTACCAGTTTGCTTCCACTATCTGACACATTTGCGAGTGAAATAATATAGCACACTCAAAAGACAAATGATGATAAGATTTTATTTAATAAGAAATAAAAAGTCTTTGAATTAGTATATGCCAGGAACTGAAAGGATTGTTAAAAGTGGGTGTTACATCTCAGAATGGAGGCAGGTGGCTGGAGCGGCTGGTCGGGGGTTGTAAAAGTAAGGGGCTCTTCAGACAGAATGCATGTTTCCATTCTAATGTGCTACATTTCCATAGTTTTCATAGCATCTTGCGTCTTTTGCAGCATCGCACAGATGAGCATCACATTTTTAAAGAAGCTGTGTCAAGTTAAAGAATTCCAACTTTTATACGCAATATCACTCATCAATGTCATTTCCAAAACAGGCGTTTCACGTTTTAACATGACACAAACTGCATCCTAAATGACAGAGTGTACACTATGCACTTATACACTATGTACTTATGTACTCAGCTATGTGAGGTATGAATCTTAGAAGGTTATTTTGTCATTAATAATCAGAGTCTGTTAGCCCTTCCACATCCGCAATGTAATTAAAGCTGCGACAGTTGAGTGCATGAAGTGTCCAACATTCCACACCTCACTTTTTTTTCAGTTATTTAAGTGCATATTCAAAGTGCAATTTTTTTATTTTTGGAATTTTCAGTGTGTGCACACTACTCACACTATTTATACTATAAAACGTTGTTTTATAGTATAAAACACAAGTGCGTGATTTGCGATTTGTTTTGTGTGAATAGAGAAGATGGCATTTGTGATGTCAAGCTTAAAGAAAAGGTAAAATATAAATTAGATAACACCAGGAACATGCATAAAAAGTAAATATGGTCAATTTTGATTCAATGTTGACTTGAAGCTTGTGCCCTGCCTGTGTCGCCTGACCAGCGGGGAGCGTTGTGCTTGCTGTGAAAGCAGCAGAGAGGACTACAGGACCGAGCCTCGAGCCATTGGTGTCTCTGCTGATTTGTCTCCAAGCGTGAACACAAAATGCAGAGACTTGCCAAGCCCACTGCCTTTGAAGTGCTCCATAGCACTGTGAGCAGTGTGTGTGTGTGTGTGTGTTTGTGTGCAGGAAACAGAACCAACACAACCAGCAAACAGACCAGCACTAACAGGGCTTATGGGGTTTTCTGGAAAGTCTCAGAAAGCTCAGCACCGTCACAGAACACAGTAGAGCGTGCTATTGCAAAGTGTTGGACTAAAAGACGAACAACAAAATGGTTTATAAGAAATCGAAAGTGCACAATAGGACCTTGGAAGATGCAGCAGGATGTGACTTCAAAGCAACGGATTTGCAAATGATTGTTCATCCAAAAATGAAAGTTCTGTCATCATCCCAGGGTCAATGGGGTCTGGACTTTAGTGTTCTTTAAAATATCTTTTATTGTGTTCCACAGAAGAAAGTAATGTGCACAGGTTTGGAATGAGATGAGGATGAGTGAATGATGACAAAATTCCTTTATGGATTGGAAAATGAATAGTTGTCCAAGAGTCTCTGGACGTTCCAGATGTTCATTAACTCAGCGCTCCCGCTACACGTGATTGGCGTGGTTATTAATGGTAGAGGGATTTGTGCTGCTAAACCACTGGACAGGCTTATATATCTACCCTCCATACGCTGATTACTCCATAACTCCAATGGCAATTTCAATCTTGTTTTGAATCCTGTCTCGTTCTGTTTTCAGTGCAAGATAAATCGTCTTCATTACAGAGACTGATGGCAAAAGGTTTTCTGAAAGCACACAAAGTCCAAAGACCATTTCAATTTCCTCTGGTGGTTTATCTGTCTGCTACTCGATTTCCATGGGAACAGAGTAAATTAAATGCACGGTCTTCCATGCTGGCATACAAACCCAGTCCACTGAGCATTAGCTGTCAATATCTGTGCAGGTTTCTCGTGTACGTTGGAGTGAAAGGGTAATGGCTTTTTCACAAATAAGAACTACCCTTATAAATAAGAGGTGTGCTTCCTTGTATTGAATGTGTACTGTTAGTGTACTTCAATTTTAAAAGAATATACATTTTAAAAATACGAGACTTTAAGATATTATAATAAAATAAAAGGCTATTTTCAGTTCACTTTAGTTACTCCAACACACTTAAGTACACTTTTAAAAAGTGCACTTTGTAGGAATGTCATGTTAAATTTGTTTTATCATTTTATCAAATTTTTTAAAATCAATCATACGAAGTTTAATAGAAATGACCATGTATAGTTTATTATACCATAAATGTTTAAATGTCAGTAGATCTGGTAGTACACTTTCATAGACAACAGAAGTAATTCTTAAAATACACAAAGTTGTGCTTATGTTAAAATCCAGTCTTAACTAATTGAATTTAATATACATTTATAATACAATGTAATGTATTATATGTACATGTATAATATGTAATGTAATGTATATGTACATGTATAATATGTAATGTAATGTAATGTAATGTATTAATGTACATGTATAATACAATGAATTTAATTGCAAGTACCTCACATTTAAGTATCCAAAAACACTTAAGTATACTATTCTAAATATATATTCATTATTCATTATTTAAAATCTACTTAAAAAAATGTATACTTCTTGTGTAATGGCTTTCAATGTTTCAACAAACATTATATAAAGATGAAATAAGCTGTAACATTTTTAATTAAATGTGAGTGATGATTTTCTGTGAAAGAGTTGATGAAATTCAATACTAAGGTGTTATCAGTGGTTGCCAGAAGGTTGCTGTAAGGTTACTAAGGCATCTGAGTGTTTTGTGTGTGTGTGTGTGTGTGTGTGTGTGTGTGTGCGTGCGTGTGTGTGTGTGTGTGTGTTGCAATGCAGTTACTCAGAGTATATATATATATATATATATATATATATATATATATATATATATATATATATATATATACAAGGCTATATATAGCTTGGATCCCTCTGACAATATAGATTTTATTTATTTATTTATTTTCTCAGCCATTATTTTGTCCACCAGTCAAAATCTCAAGTCAGATCGATTCAGAAACTAGCAGCACACCTCTACCTAACAAGCTGCCAACTTGACCTGTTATGTCAAAGATTATGTTTAGAGGTTGTTTGAATCCTTAATTCTAAATATGAGAAATCGTGATGATTAAGGTTGTACAGGAGTTTTCATTCTTTCATTGGAAACATTTCTTAATGGCTGCAAATTGCAGTTGTACAGCTTATACAGCTTTACAGCATACGTAAATATTAAGTGCTGGTGCTCACCTCTGAAGGAGTTAAATGGATATTTACAGTGCGAGTGTTAAGTGTGGTGGCCGTAAGAGCCCATACAGCATTGATTAAGCTGTTTGCTGATGATTATTACCTTTTAATGGCTAAGCACAGGAATTTGGCAGCCACTCCATCTTTGGCAGCATTGCTTTTTCTGTAAAAAGCTGGAGGAGGAGAGCCAGAGAAATAAACAGTGAGCACAAGATGATAAGGAACAGGTCAACAAAGCACTGGGCTCAGCACATTGGCAATGGAGAGCTGCATGGAGAAAACTCTGGTAAAACATGCCACATTTACTCAAGAGATGAGAAACCGTGTGGGCTGTTGTCTGTACTGTGTGTCCACTGGAAAACGACATCCAGCCACTGCTAATTATACTCGTATTATTGCAACACCCTAGCAACTACTAAAACTCTTCAGAAACTGCCTGGCAACCACATAGTGAATACTTTCGAACTATATAGTTAGAAAAAAATGGTACGACAAAATACCATTTCAAAATTCATAGTTTTCAGAAAACAGTAGGCGAAACATAACCGAAAGACCAATACTTCCGCATGGATTCTAAAGAGCGCATTCATTGGACACTTTACTATCCCATGAGGCCACTGGAGAGAGGGTTTTTGAATTGTAGTAAAGTACTGAAACTGATGCTGATAGGTCACATGGCCGTAAAAACATGGAGGTCATAGTATGTACGAATTTCATTCATACTACACTAAGTAGAACGTTCTCTCTTTTTTTTTTTTTTTTTTTACAGTTGTGAAGTTCAAATTCGACCTACTCTGACAAGTGATTTCGGATGCTACAGAGGTTTAATTTTAGTTTCAACTGTTCAGTATTTCATTTCGTAAATGCTTTTGATGTTTTCTCTTTGGAGGATGACGCTTATACACATATCTGTACCAACCAATTTTACAACTCTTTTTTATCATGTTACAAAATTTTTAGGGATTTGCTTTGTTTACATAATGTGCTTATCACTCTCTTTCATAAGTAAATTGTTTGTGAACTGAAATTAATTAAGCATTCTATATATTTGTTTTCTGCTGAATGTTTCCTGTCAGATCAAGACTTTCTTATAACTGACACAGTCCTCCTTTCATTTTTGTTGTCAATCGTCCATCCTTGAGATGGGAAGCAGAATGAGCCAGTTTTGTGCAGGGGGTTCAAAGTGTTTGATGAGTAGCCAAAAAAAAAAAGCTTTCCGGCAGCTCAATCTCTCTCTCTCTCTCTCTCTCTCTCTCTCTCTCTCTCTCTCTCTCACACACACACACACACACACACGCACACAAACATACAGAGACATCTTCAAATTTACACAGATGGTGTCACTGAACAGGAAGTGCTGTCATTCTGTCTCATTCGACACATTCTTCTCTATTAATGAGCACTGGCAGGCCTGAAGTGCCATCAGGACTGTAAATTCATTCAGAAATTTCATTAGACAGACTGTTATATTAACAGAAATTCCACCGAGCATTCTTCGAGCAGGCCATTATGAAATCTAATATCTCACGACATTCTAATTTTATGCCACAACACTCATGATGCCTTTTATACTGTATTCCCACATATGCTAAAACAACAGATGTTCATATAAATAAGAGTATGCAAATCTTCAACTACTACTACTACAAAACTTTGCGAGTTTGCTTATCCAAAAGTGCACAATTTTAGGCAGATTCTTGAAATATTTTTATATTGGACCAATAAATGGGTCTGCTTGGTCGATTAAACGGTCATAGTATCATCTTTCATAGTATTATATACATTTACTAAATCGTTTTTATCGTTTTTTTATTATTTTGATTGTGCATAATTACATGCAACAAAGACATCTTAAAATCAGGACAATTAAATGTTTTTACTATATTGGAATTATATTGGCCACTGGAAACCTTTTCTAAAAATATTATATTGCTTTAAAAAAATTATACAGTAGCTTCAGCAAGCTTCATATTTTAAATATCATACATGCTTGCAGCACAAATGGAATCAGACACTAATGAACAGCACTTTAGACTGCCCTAGTTTTTACTATTTGTTGTGCATTGTGACTACATAGCCTGTACTTCCTTTATGAATGATGTTTTGTTCTTACACTTCTCTTGTATTCATCTCATTTGTTGAATCTATATAGTGCATGTTAGCCAAAAACTATGAAAGGTGTTATGCAACATGCAAGCTAGTTTGCCCTCTATCACCTTTTGGAGAGGTTTTGTGGTGCGGAAATAAATAGCCCTATGGAACTATGCGATTTTAGCTTTACAAAGGGGATCGGTCAGGGTGTGTGTGCTCTGATCTTTTGTTCAGCTCAGTTCCTCAAATACCTTCTCATTTCGGATACAGCCTGTGATGTCGTGCACATGAAAGAGCCTCCACACAACAGAAAAAAAGATCAGTGAACTGTAGGTTACATAAGGACTTGTTTAGGAAGCCCCGCAATCTCTGCAACTTTGATGTCAGTGATAAAGTGTCCATCCAATGCAAACATGTTCCAAATCCCAAGTTGTGAAAATGATTGTATTAGAGTATTTTATCATGTACTTTAAAAACTTTTTCCCTTCTTTTCCACTTTCCTACTTTTAGATTTCTAAATCAACACTGTTCTCGTGGAAACTGGTCCCTCCGTCTCTGGAATAATGAGCTCCTCAACCCACCCAATGTCCCGTTCTTCCATTGATGTCCTGGAAGAGCTGCAGCTCATCACTGCTGAGAACCTGGAGAAGCTGGACTTTAATAAATACTATGAGGTCATTAGGGAGCTTGGCAAGGGCACCTACGGCAAGGTGGACCTGGTCATCCACAAGATCAGAGGTAGGTTGAAAGAGAAGGACAGGATGGCTAAGTTGGGTAGCATAGAATACATTTTGACAGGAAAGAAAGCCAGGCTGATTGGGTGTTCAACAACATGCCAATTGTTCAGTTGATGAAACTACTTTCTAAACCACTTTCAGTGGAAAAAACTCTATTAAAAGTTTTGAATGATATAGTGTATATGGATGCTATTTTGAAGATTGTTAAATCTGTCCCTCACGACCTTATTTTCATCCATGTAAAATTCAATGTGGTGCATACCCTAGGTCTCTTTGATCGTTATATATTTATATCTTGACTATGATTAAGTATTTCAAATCTTTAGTCTATATTAATTGATGTGTAGGACAAACAGTTGGGATATGAAAGAGGTCTCATTTGTGATTTACTATCCTGTGGGGAATTTTCTCATTAAAGCTGACAAAGAATGTTTGTACACAAAAACGAAATCCACCTACACTCACAAACAAACACAAGAACACATTTCTCTCCTTCCTGTGAAATCATGCATTATTTATGAGTCATCTGTTATGTTTTCAAGATCCTGTAGATTACCGCAGCTCATAGCTATTGTGTACGCTTTCGCACTGGAGCTTTTTAAATGGACACGAGCCAATCTGACATCAAAGTTTAATGCGTTTATAGTGCAAAAAAGATTTAATGAACCTGAGTCTGCTGAATAGATGGTCTGGCATGCAGTTCGTATGAACTCCAGTATGGTTCAGCAAACAAACGCAAGTACCATTCTCTATGTAGAATTTGATGGCAACTCCAAATAGACAAATATTTTCAATAACACAGTGAAACCTATAAATTACTATAGCTTCAGTTGTAAACAAATGCCGCTTGTATTAATGGTTTGCTAACACACACACACACACACACACAAAACTGCAGTTCAAGAACCAATAGTACAACACAAATACCTGCTGGTGTGGAATAAAACTCAATATCCTTACTTACGTCTCTCATGAAAAAATAGCTGATGAATCTAGTCAGCCAGTGCTGATGAATGACCAAGTAAGTCTTACTGGTTTAGCTAATCAAGAAACCTTGGAAAACCAGCAGTCTATTCTGAAAGACAACATATTGAACGATGGTGATGATCATGAAGGCATACCTATATTAAAAAAAAACAGCCATCTCCTAGTTACAATTTTAGCCTCTTATAAGATGTCCAAAAGTTCAGATTAAGACATTGTTTAAATCTTTTGGACGTGTAATGATGCTCTTCAGCCTCTAAAGTGCCCCTATTTGGCTTGTGCATCCTCCAGATTTCAAAGAGATGCAAAACACACCATCTGTCAATATCCAAAATCCCCATTCATCTACACCTCATTTATTATTCACTGAAGTACCGGACATACTAAGAGGATGAATGCTGCAGTGCACTGTGGGGGCAGTTCCAGGAATCCACAATCCTGCTTGGTTCAGCACAACTCGTGTGCTGTCATAACATTTACATTTCAGGATATCTGCTCCGATACCTGACAGTTATTGCATGTACTGTATATAATGGGATGCCCCTCAGAGGAAGAATGTGTTTACCAGCTAGGATATCTCCCTAGAGGAGTAAACTGAATTTGTGTTTGCCATTTTCCATTTGTATTTTGCTTTAAGCGTCCCTCTGATCTTGACGGTTTCATAATGTTTGTGGGAATACTCAGTATATGTAATTAAATGCTGAAGCCTGGAGGTCACAATCACAGCAGATGTTTCAATCTATAAACCAGTGTAATCATGAAAGTTGCCAAAATTTACTTTTAGCATATATTTGCATTTAAAATGTGCAGTTTGTCTCCTCCAGAAAATGTCAAACACAGTATCCACTGCTCAGTGTTGTATAATACTTATATTCTCTATAAATGAGAATGACCTCTTTCTTTAATACTGCATTTCCTCCAAATGTGGGATAATCCTACATCTGACTTGTGGCTATTACAATGTTCTATTGCCCGATGCTTGTGTAAAGACAATAGATGTCTATGGTATCACTAGCATGGACATCTCCTAGCAACAAAACATGCAGAGGATAAACAATGCATTTGTTCAGCAGGTGTACTGTTATCAGCTGAGAGAATCATTTACCGTGTTTTACACACCTGTTCATGCAAACGTTATATTAATATAACAGGTTATCTCATCTTGTAATGTAGTAACGTTGACTCATTGGTGCATTTCATTTGCTTAAAAGTGAATGTTTATCATTAACTGATTTCAGACACCTGCAACTTGGTGAAAATGAGAGTTGTGGATTTCTGCACAATTTCCCAAGTCAAAAGTCTGAGTTAAAGTGGTGCTACAGTAAATAACATGTTACACAACTGATGATGTGTTACACTGGTGTGAAGATCTGGTTTTGGCTATTCCTCTTTATATAAATACCTATAAAAACAATAAATGATCCATAATTACATGCAAGTTAGACTAAGCCAAACCCTAACCATATAGTAGGTACATGTAGTAAATTAATTTGATTCAGTACTTAAAAGTTGAGATTGCAATCTGTGCTCACGGTTCTCCATAAGGTTCCACCTACTGCAGCCCCAGATTGCCTGTCATGAGTCTAAGCAGGTGCAACTGTCAGCTGTGCATGTTATAATGAAGGTCCTTTGTGAAGGCCTTTATCTTAGCTATAGAGCTTCTGCTGTCTGTTGTGTTATGTAATAACAAAGCTGGGGGCGGGGGTTCCTATTGCCATTTGACCTTCCTTTCAAGTGCTCAGCAGCTGCTAACCCTCTGCAGCGTGTTATGCAAAGGACCTTCAAAATGTCTTTTTTGTTCAAGATGTTGCTAAGACCATGTGAATGACAATCACAGTTTGTGTCTTTTAGGGGTGAGTAAATCTGAAAGATGATGCCTCTCTAATAGACTGGCAGTTAACAAAATATGCTACGACAGTCTCTGTGAACGGATGTTCAGAAAACACTGGAGAAATTGGAGGAATTCGAAATATAAAAGTACTGATTGTTTTACAGACAGAAAGTGGAATACACATCTCTACACATGGATATCTAAGTTTTTCCTTAGATGCACCTAGTAACTTATAAACATGATTCTGTTTATTGATGCACTAATGCAGGGGTGGACAACATTGGTCCTGGAGAGCCACAGTCTTGCAGAGTTTCACTCCAACCCTAATCAAACACACCTCAACCAGCTAATCATGGTCTAAGCCAGGGGCCCTCTGGGGACCTACGAGATCCACTTTCCTGCAGAGAGTAGCTCCAACCTGGATTAAACACACCTTTTTGCAACTTGTAGTAATTCTGAAGACTATAGCTGCGCTTACACTTGGCATTAACCATGCGATCACCGTGATCCGATCAAGCAGATCGGATCATCAGTCAATCAGAACATGGCACTTTACAGTTGCCAACATCAGGTGGATAACCAGTCAGATCTGTCTTTCCCATGCAATATTTGAATAAGTCTGCAGAGAATGGCCCGTGCCATCAAAGACAAGTGTACGAGTCTAGCTAGTGCTCCACACGAGTGTTCTCCGTCTCTCTTCAAACAGTTCGCTAAAGAGGGGACGGGTTTTGCATAACATCCACCTGTGAATGCAGACACCATGGCTGAATTGCGTTTACATTAAACTGAGATCCGATCACAATGTGTCCCCGACTACCTCTGGACCAGGACATGATGATCGAATAACATTCCGATTAAAAATGTGCATTTACACTTGTTTTTTCAGTGTGTATGTGGACAATATCTGGATAGAGGTGACATGTTAATGCCAAGTGTAAACGCAGCCTCTGATTAGCTTGTTCAAGTGTGTTTGATTAGGGTCGGAGCTGAACGCTGCAGGAAAGTCAATCTTAAGGTCAAGAGTTGAGGACCTCTGGTCTAACGGTTACCAGAAAGTTACAAGCACCTATATAATAAAAGGTTTTACTGAAAGGAGTGCTGGTGGGATAAATGACACTGCAAAATAAAAATGAGTTTACTGCATTTGAACAATGCAATTCATCAAACTAGTGTAGCTAGAAACATATGCATGCTTTCATGGCCAAATACTTTCAATAAGCAAAAAAACATTATTGCAGAAACAACAGAAAATAGTGGAACTTGCTTCAGGTTTTCTTGAACCTTTCAAACTTGCTTTAGAATTTGTTAGTAGAAAATTGTAGTTCCCTTGTAAATTGATTTCTCACATGAATACATGACCTGACATTGTCATGACGTGACATTTAAAAGAGCATGTTCAGATCTTGCAAGTAGGCCATTAGCTTTGTGTCAGCAACAGAATAATCAGGAATGCATTAAAAGCCGAGAAATGTCAACCTCTACCTATCTCTTTTTATCTCCAGGCACGAAAATGGCCTTGAAATTCTTGCGGAAGAAAACCACTAAGCTGAAGAGCTTCCTACGCGAATACAGCATCTCTCTCTACTTGTCGCCCTGTCCTTTCATCATCAACATGTATGGCATTGCCTTCGAAACTGATGAATACTACATCTTTGCTCAAGAGTACGCACTGGCAGGCGATCTCTTTGACATCATTCCTCCCCAGGTGAGACTACAAGAACTCAGATCTCTACTTAAAAGATATATATTAATATTGTGTTACTTTTCACATATGCTTAGGCAGTCAATTGAGTCCTAGAAGAAAACATTAAAATTATTCACATCTAAATTGAAATCTAGGTTGTAACACCTTTGAAGAAATCCTAAGTTGTGTAACGTGATCTCTATTATGATTCTGTTGGTTGTTCTGGGCGGTCGAAGTTTCTGCGACACAATATTACGTAACTTATTACACATTACGTAGCAGTTTCAGAGTGAAATGTCCAGTGAGTAGCACTTACATGCGCAGTCAATTGTGGAAATATTTTTATTATGTTGCTTTAGGCGCGTATTTCTGGAGTTCAGAACTGTTTTGGAAAATGTCATACCCGCTACACCAAACTCAACCCTAAACCTACCCGATACTGTCAACAAAATTGAAAGTGATTTAAAAACTTGTTCGCTGATGCAGTCCTGTTGTTTTGTCAAATTGTAGTTTCACTGGAGTGCTTCACTTCACAAGTACAACGCCATATCACGTAAGCCACCGAGCAAACCTACTGCATTAGAAAACCCATACATATGAAGCTGTGTATGCGACACTAATGTTCAATAATATTCTTTTTCAAATCTCCCAGTGTATTAGAATATTATGAAGTCATAAAATAATAAATGTGCAAGGAATTGTCAACTTTTATTATACCTAACTTTCACACAGAGTTTTCTGCCTCTAGTGTTCATTTCAACTGGAAATGCGTGTACATTTCATACATGTATATTTTTACATTTACATTTTGCAGAAACTTAGGGAGAGGCATGCATTTCCAGTGAGCCTGGCTGTTGCTAGGTACTTGCTACAATGTTTAACCTTATCTAGTTTCCAAAACTCACCAGTACCGTCCCACGAGCCTGAGATCTTGCTTTCCAACCAAAGGCACGTCTCTTACTAAATCTGTTCCATTCAGTGATTTCCTGAGAAGAGCAGCCGTGTATTCAGTTGAGGATGTGCACTGTGTTCATCACATGGAAATAATTGAGGACTTTATGTTCCCTGCACACTTTTTGCTGCATTACAGAAAGCCTTCATTTTATGGTGATCAGGTTTTCTGTTGTAGGGGCTCATTATGCTTCAGATTTGGCTGTCTGTGAGAATTATGATAGCACCCATTATGTAACCATAAGGTATTTAGTCGTAGTGTCTAATCCCGTTTTCTTTCCGCTCTCCTGTGCGTAGGTTGGACTGCCGGAGAACGTTGCCAAGCGGTGTGTGCACCAGGTGGCGATTGCACTGGATTACCTGCACTGCAAGAAGCTGGTGCATCGTGACATAAAGCCGGAGAATGTCCTCATCTTTGACAAGGAGTGCCGGAAGGTGAAGCTGTCGGATTTTGGCATGACGCGGTGCGCTGGCTCTCCAGTGAAGCGGGTGAGTGGAACCATCCCATACACGGCTCCAGAACTGTGCGACACCAGCCGGCAAGAGGGCCTGTGTGTAGACTACAGCACTGATGTGTGGGCTTTCGGTGTACTTCTGTTCTGCATGCTCACTGGGAATTTCCCCTGGGAAAAAGCACTCCCAACTGACGCTTTCTATGAGGAGTTTGTGCGCTGGCAGCATCGGCGGAGGCGAGCCAGCACGGTGCCTTCACAGTGGCGCCGTTTCACTGACGAGGCCCTCCGCATGTTCCGATGCCTGCTGGCCATCGAGCAGGACCGCCGATGCTCCGTGAAAGAGGTCTTCAACTACTTCAACCACTGCTGGATGCTCGACACGGAGAACGGCAACACGACCCATGTCTCGGGCAGTAACGGCAACAACGGAACGGTGATGAATGGCCGTCAGGCTGAGCTCAACTCTTCTTCCTCTGAAGAAGATGAGTTGGTGGACCGTTTGAAGCAGCAGAGCTTGTCGCCTGTGTGCGGGGTAGCTAAAAGAGGCATTGTCATGGAGCCAGTGACGGCGCACTACTCCTCTACGTCCACGAACAGCCCTGCTTCCTCCACTGGTGGCTATGAGCGCATCACCCGGGATAACAACGGCAACAATGGTCGAATCCTAGTCACGACACCAATTGAAATATGCGTGTAGACAGGTCACTGCTTCATATTACCTACCATGCACATATATTTGGGATGATGCAAACGCGTCTGAGGAAACGTTGTTAGCTGACGCACAAATGCTCAGCATTCCAAAAAGTGCAGACAGCTTGAAACACTTCCTGATGACGAGTATCTCTGAGGGAAGTCTACAGATTGTGTCTCAACCACGTTTTCCACGTATAATTAGACCAAAACAAAAGCAACTTTAAAAGAATAGAAAAAAAACTCTTTGCGAAAATGTGAAGCAATATGTTGAATTTTTGTGAAAAAGTGATTCAGTCAAAAAAAAAAATGATTTGGAACTTGAGAGGGAAAGAAAACTGCAAAAACATTTCATGTGGAGACTTGGTTTCAGAAGCACAGTAAGAACTGTGTTGGTATTGTTTCGTGCTCGTGCATACCTGTGGTCAGTGGATATGACTTTTGAAGCTTATTGGTTACTCTATAAGTGTGTTGTATTATTCATTTCGGTCTTTATTTATTTAATGTTTTAGCATTGCAATGTTAAATTATAATTTGCTGAGAATCTGCACTGCCAAATCTTAGTTTGCTCACTATTAAACCAAAACTGGCAAGAAAAATTCACTTGATTTCAGAAGACTGTTAAGGAGGTTTGATGGTAGATTGAAATATATATTTTTTCTTAAGTAACATATAGATGCAATCCATATACAGTGTGTAATTCCTTTCTGTCAAGGAGATATTTTGCCCTTCTTGCATTCAGATACAGTTCTTTAAAAGGATGTGGGTGTGTACAACAAAATGCAAGAGTGATTTAGACATGATGGCTACCGTAAACACGCTTCAAAAACCATTTAGCCACTGTGTGTTCATATATATTTAGACAGTATGGAACGATACCACATTATGTACTTTACATTATTTCCTCTTTTTGCATTCTTTCTAAACATTGGAATGGAATCCTGAAAGCACATGTATGCCACCAAGATGTTTTTTTGGTTTTCTCTAGATGATGTCAGTTTTGGATTCTCAGATTGGAGAAGTTCCTGTTGGATGTTAGTATGAAATTTAGCCAATGTGAGATTTAAATTTTTTTTTAGAGAAATTATTAATATTTTATTATAGAGAAAATATGATGCTTAAAAGAGAATGTTATGCTTTCCAGATTTGCAATGATCTCTTTCATAGATGTCTTGATGACATACATGTGCTTACTGGGTGAAGGATTTCTCAGGTATACCATACACTGTGTAATATTTAAAAGTCAAGAGGAAATCTGAATCTACCCCGTTTACTTTCCTAATGCATGCTCCTAGTCTCACTGTGCACTTACCAGTGCACATTTTTAAAAACTATTTTTTTTTCCCCAAAAAATTTCTGCTACTAAACTGATTTTCTTTTTTGATGACTTAAAATACTTTCAAACCTTCCCCTCCCACCACTTGTCAAAATAGATCAATTCAGTCTACCGCCTCCATTTTTTTTCTCACTGAGTATCCTGTTTTACATTAAAGTGTCAAGTGATAGTTATTATTAGTAAAATTATTTGTGAAATGGTTTCAAACACCATTTAATGTTGTCTTTAACACCTAATATGTTACTTGATGCGTAGGAAGAATCTGTTAAATGAAAATGTCATATTTATGTTTCACGACTAATAAAAAAAAAATGCTGCTTTGGTCCAAAAAAAAAAGGAAGAAGAAAAAAAAATGTCCAGTTGTATATCTGTACAAGATTTTTTATTTGGACTATAAATTACATATAAAAAATGTTGCCAGCTGCTAAAATGTTATACTTTGTGGTTTTATTAAATTCCAATAAAGTGGAATGTACCCTGTTCCACAAAAAGTCTTGCGCAATTAAAAAAAAAAAAAGTTTTTCATATTTTATTTAATATTTTTTACATTTTATGACATTTGTTCAATTTCATACTCTTGTTTAAAGAAAGGTAGCAAAAGAAGCTAATTTGTCGCAACTGTTATGATCTTGTGTTGTTAATAGGAAAAAATGAAAGTGTCAGCAATGTTTGAAAGGGCATTTTGCATGGGTATAACAGAAGACCAATGTTAGAGAATGGTATCTACTTAGAATTGTTACAATTATTGTGTAGGGATATTTTAAATTAGCACAAGTTTGCATAACTTTGCAAGTTCAGTGAAAAAAGGACAACGTGAAAGTTTTTTTAATTCTTCATGTGCAGGACATTGAACTTATATGGCCAGCCAACAACGATGGGGCATTACAAAACATGTTGATGTGCTCACACACAATAACCACGAAGAAGCTGAAAGACATTGTAACCCTGCAAAATATGTGAAGAAAACAAGTCAAATGTGAAAAGTTTTTTGTTAAAACGACAAAAGCAAAAACTGACATTTTAATGTGTTTTGTTTTCCAGAAATATTTGCATGAATCAACATTGCTCTGGAGAAACATTGTAGAAATAAACATTAAAAGTACTGAAAGATGTGGCTTTTGTGTCTTTTCTGAAACAATGTTCTAACTGGTTTTCACATACGAATCATCCTATGTGCTCAGCAAGATTCCAGGTGTTTTTTAGTTTTGTTTTTTAATGCTCCAAATGCAATATCTTTTTCATGTCCTACCATACTTATCTGATATATCATCCTGCTCATGATATCTGAGAGCATTTCACTCTCTTTACCAGTCAAAAATCTTGAGTATTGCTGTCCACATGTGTCACAAAATACATGTCTACTGGAAAAGAGGTTCTATTTTAATTAGTTTATTTTAAAACATGTTTAGTTAAACAATATTTGAATTCATGACTAATGCAGTTGTTGATATCTGCCAATGAGCCAGTGAACAATACCTGGCCAAAAATGTTAAACATGGTTAGCTTGCCCTTTTTCCTCACATATTTTAAGGCAAAAACCCTCTTTCTTTATATATTCCATTAAAGTGTAGAAGTGTATTCTGTCCAAGTACATTTGTTTTCAAGCAGCCATGTCCATGAGAAAAGATAGCAGCATCCTGGTGATGCAACTACCATAGAAATTACAGTTTTTTACAGACGCTAGGACACATTTCTCAATACTTAGGTCACTTTTGCAAAACTCTTCACACAGTGAGCACAACAGAAGTCTATGTGGGCTAAACTGAGGATCAATTATCATTGCTTTGGCACAAAATGTATTCAATGACTACATCTCTCAAATTTCATGAATTCTTTTCTCACTCAGACACAACAACCAAAACTCTTTGTACGCAGAGGCCAGTTTACACATGCTTACATACTGTTTTCAAAACTGTTAAACTTATGTTCAAAACATAATACAAACCTGAATAAGACAGCAATTTGCTACATTTCTACAGTAATGTTTGAATCAAATATATTTAAAATTCTTAAATGAAATGCTATAAAAACAATTGGACAATTAGTAGATTAGCATTACTATTGTATCTGTATCAGTGGATGGTGTGGATACAAATTCCTCTATTTTGGAATTACTCAGTGCAAAAAAATTAAAATAAATAAACAACATAAAATATTGATGAATTCTGCATCATGTCTGATTCATTCCAGTAACATATATTGCAGTGAGTTATAAACAGAGATGTGTCCACAAGAAAAACACTGTATAATGCTACATGTTGTTAGTGTTTTTTAGGTCATTGTTTTGTTGTGTTTGTCGGCTGTCAACCTTTGCTAGTGTTCTGGAAGAATGAGTTGATTTGAGACCTGAAGAAACGGTTTTGGTAGTTGTAGTGCATTTTGAATGTGAAATGTACTGCTTTGCCAAGCTGAAAGTCGGTTAGGAGAGTTTTGCAAAAGTGTAAGTATTAAGAAATGTGTCCTAGCATCTGTAAAAAACTGTAATAGAAATGCTATTAGATAATTCTCTTCTAATAAATAAAATCTATTAGTTAAGTACATATTTAAATGTTTGCATTTTTATGTTTTCTTTTAATAAATCAAATAATTAGTTACAGTTTTTCTCAGTCGCTTTGGTACATTTCTCGAATCATCCTTGAGATTTGCAAAACAGTAAGTGCATTTCTCAAAACAACTCGTACAAATAGCAAAACCCCATGGATTACCTGAAAAAGCCAGTCTTTTGCTCAAAATCCTTAGTTCATCTCTCAAAAATAAATATCTGTTTCAATGAACATGTCAGTGCCATCGAATGACCTTGTGAGTCCTTGTGTCATAGTTTACGGATAAGACAGTCAAATTCCTTAGTCATGTTGTCAATATAACAGTGTACTCTGGAGGGATGTTCTGATGTAAACCATGGCAACATTTTGGATGACAGTTCATGACAAGTGCAAACATAGATACAGAACAATATGCATCATATGACTAAACATACGTCTTCATTTTCAAATACCTCTGTTTTCACAATCCACCCTACATTTTAATAACGGCATTTGCAAATTTAACTATTTGGGATGGCATCTTCAGAAAATGTTGATTTGTATCAATGAAGACAAAAGGTAAAATAGATAATTAATGTAACTAAAATATGCACAGAGAGATCAGAGAGTTGGTGAAGACTAGAGCATGTGCTGACCAGTTCCCTTCCACAAATTAAAGTGACAGAAGTGAGCTGACTCATTATGGGATGCTAATGAGAAACAAAGAGGCGATGTGAGAAACACTGTGTGAGTTGGTTTGTGCTGGGTAGTTTAGTTTAACCCTAAAAACAAACATAAAAGGGAATACAAATGTAATGATAATATCTTTGTGCCATCTGGACAGCTCAGACTGCGAGACAGAAGCAGGAAGACAAAACAACAGTTATGTTGTACATTTTGTTCCCACGATTCATGCAGGATAAGAAGAGAATGTATCAAACTCCCACCTTATTACCATCCCTCCTCTTTCACAACTCAGAGCCAAACTCGGTTTCTCAGGATGATATAGCTAAAAATCACAACCCAGTAGTGCTTTTTTGGACATTTAGAGAGGTGATTCAGTGGCCGTTCTTGCACAAGCAGGATTTATATGGATATGAATAGGAGATCATGTTCAATGTCGACCATCTAGCAGTGGGAGGTAGTGAAATACAGCTTCGTACACACAGAAAGAACAGCTTGATCTATATTCATCCTATTGGATTTTAACGCTTAAAGCTTCAAGAGGAACTGTAGGATCTCGACGTCAGCCACTTTTAAAGCTTGCAAAGGCTGAATTTCAGTGCAGTTTTCTGGTGGCCAGAGCTATTCATCAGACAGTGTTTATGTGCGGTAGCATATTGCTTTTAAAGTGATTCACACCGAACACATGGCAAAGCATGCTGATTTGTGGGATCATCTGAGCACAATCAAAAAATCTTTTGCTGCACATTAGTGGAGCTAGCTAAAGCAAGCATCATCATAACTATTTAATTCATTATGATTAATAATTATCACTGAGATCTGTGAGACAGTTAAGCAGCTGACAGCTGCACAAACACTTACTACCACATAGTAAATATCTTATTCCTTTTTTTTTTTTAATTCCTTTTTTATTAACAGTTTCTGAAACTAGTTTCTGTTTCCCATTGCCCTGGAAACACAAAACTTCCTTCCCTACTTAGAAAAATTATTATGCCTAAGTGCATTGAATCTGCCATTTATGAACTACACTTCCCCGCCATGTTTGCACTGTTATACAGTAGGAGGCGCTATCACACATTTTCTGAAAGACTACAGAATCTCTGGATCAAAACAGGGTGAAGAAGAAGCAGAAACAAGTAACAGCATAGGTAAGCAGATGCACGTGTAAATTAGCACAATCAACAAGAATTAAACAGCATATAAATACAAACTTCCTAATGTTATGTTTTTCGAATGTGTGCACTCATAAAACCATATATCAGATGTTTAAACATATGGTTTAAAACGCATCATTTTAGCGGACATGGTAATCAAAACCAAACAGATGTTTTTTTGGCAGAATATCTGAGGTATGAGCTGTAAAGAAAAGGGAAAAGGGGGCGGGGAGAAGCAGCTCATTTGCATTTAAAGAGACATGCACGAAAACAGCATGCTTCTGCTTCCACTCAAAACAGGCATATTCAAAATGATATAATAAATGATCTGTGGGGGTATTTTGAGCTGAAACTTCACAGACACATTCTGGGGACACCTGAGATCTAAACTGAAACTTGTAAAAAGTACCATAACAGGTCTACTTTAAACTATAATTTTCATTTAATTGTAAATAACATACAAATAAGTATATGAAAACACTACATTCAATTTGCATTTAATTATAAATTATAATATTGCTATACACTTTTATGTACTTTTCCTCCCACACAGGATACCTCACAACAAAATGAAGATGACACTGAGGTATATTTCAGGACAAACGTATTGCTAGAAGGTTTACTCCTACAGTACTTCACTTATTAATAAGGTTAAGAAAAGATCCTTAACCACTGAAAGAGAGATGCAAGATGTGGATAATCCAGAAAACCTTCGGGCAGCACTGCAAGTTATGATAAAGACAGAAAACAAATTATACTGTTGGATTTCTGGGTGCTGAGATAATGTTAACGCCCAGAGCAAAGGGAAGCCGAGCAGAAAGCAAGCCAGCCATTAGCTGCAGGCATCAGCCATAAAGCAACGCCGGCATCTCTCTCTCGCTCTCTCATCTTCTCACGATTAATCTTTGAGATAAACAGGACAGATTAGTCAACACACAAGCAGATAGCACCAGTGCTGTACTTAAAAAAAAAAGTAAGGCCATCATAACCTTTCCACTCTATTAACCTGACATTTCAAGAGTTAGGAAATTACTGTTGCCATTTGCCACTTGTATGATTAGAAGGAAAATCTCTATTGGAACATTTTTTAGTCAATTTCCTACTTTTGGACGAGGAAATATGACTTTGTTGCAAAATTGTATGAAACCAAAAGGAGCTACTGTAATTGACCGTGAAAACAGAAAGACTGACCTTCTGAGATCTTTTTAAATGTACTATAGAAATGTGCAAGATTAGTTGACTATTAATTAATAAAAACGTAGCTGCTGCTATAGTCGACAAGTTTTTTACAAATAATACATTGCTTTAAAAAGAGGATGACTGAAGTGGAAAAGCATTTTTGCATTGCATTTTCTTTGCATTGCATCTCACTGGCTGTAGGCTGAGAAATGTCCACTTGGAAGATACGGGCAAAGTTTGAGAGCATTTACAGATTTAAAAGGAGATGAATGAAAGGGAACTGACTTTTTAAATGTTATCATTACATTACTTTGATGGAAAATTAACACAATTTAGATAATGTAATCTGAAATTATTTGACAGTTTAGATTGTCAGTTTGATTCATAATTAAAGTATTTCAAATGAGTTGCATATCCACACAATGCTTTTGATTGTCTTCTGAGGATTTCTTACTTTTAGACTAGTCATTTTAAACTAAAGTGAAATTAGTCGTAGCAAAAATCCCTAGGAAACATTGTCTGTTTTCCAAAAACCTGCACTGCAACTCCAGATCAACCCCAATTTGAATTTGTATTACTTTTAAAGGGGTCATATGAAGTTGCTAAAAATAACATTATTTTGTGTATTGGGTGAAGTGCAATGTGTTTATGTGGTTTATGGTTCAAAAAACAAATTTTCCACATACTGTATAGTATTGTTGCTCCTCTATGGCCCTTTTCTTTTTTTTTTACAAAGCTCATCATTCTGAAAAGTGAGGTGTGCTCTGATTGGTCAGCCATCCAGTGTATTGTGATGTCTGCATTTGTAGAGAAATAACAAAACAACAAGCCTAGTCTGCACTGCTCAAAACTCATGTTCAAATCGTCGGTGGCAAATTCTTTAAATATGTAAACGTACTTACAGACTTGCAATGTTGGAACTGCCCCACTTTATAGAAACAGAAACCGGCATTTTTGGCTACTCTCACAGGAAACAGTCTCCGTCCTCCATAAAATGTGCTGCACACATCGGAATATTTGGGTCGAACTGTTCTGAAACAGTGTTTCATAGTAGATACAACTTAACCACTGATTTCTAGTTGTGTCCTCTTTTGGAAAGCCAAACAATGTAGTTTACATAGCTTTCACATGAAACAGTGTCTCCCTAACATGGTGGTGGAATATCTCTCTGGATTTGGGAGATTAGTCTTTGCAACTTTACAGATCTTCTTTATGCACCAAGAGCTTGTAACACTCCAAAGAGAAAGGAAAAATTGAAATCGCATCATATGACCCATTTAAATAAATAGAAATTAAATGAAATATTTTTTACAGTTTTCCCCCCCTCCACTAAACTATTTAAAATTGATATTCTCGCTTTTTCTGCCATCTTGGATGGATTTTTTGCAAAGCAAAATAAGATTGTATTGTCCATGACAGATAGCGGCGATTCTGCCTTAATGATGTTATTTTATTGTTTTTAAATCATGCTATAGAATATTCAAATGTTCTCAGTAAAATCTGATCAAATCTAATTATCAGTTAATTCTTGGACAATCACAGAACAGAGATCATCTTCAGGAGCTTGATCGAGGCTCACATAATAAGTAATAGGCTCAGTCAGGTAGAGGTCTGAGCAACAGCAGCACTGTTATTGGATCAGTGAATTCACACACTGCTAAGAGACAAGCACATTATTTACACCACAAACACAGCGGATCAGCAGGGACCTTGGCAGCCTGGTACAGCTAGTGATCTGATTGGGTAATGAGGGGGATGAGTCATAAGATTTGACTAGAGGAAAAATAAGGACATTTTAGAGACTACTCAGACTTTGAATAACAGGATGTCAGTATCTAAACTTAAACTAAGGCCAGAATTATTATTACTATAGCTTTTTATTTTTTTTAAGGATTTGAAAAAATGTATAACCCCACTAAATGTGTAACTAAAGATTGAAACTCATCCACAACTAGAGACACATTAGACCAGGGACAGGCCATACTGAACTTTACACAAATGAAAATAGTGCTGGATAGATTTGGTGCATACTGTATAAAGATCCTAAAATTCACAATTCTTTACCTGTTTTATGGAGTTCATTTCCTGTCAAAAGCTAAATATGGCACTACTACCCTGATGAAGTATATTATTTTTCCAATTAGGCTAAATTCAAACTTTACTTTTTTGGGATTGACAACCGTACTTAAAGGTGTAAGTATCAAAAAAATAACGTAACCAATAATAATCCAGTAATGGCTCGAGTACTGTGGAGGACCGACAACATTTGAATTTACAAAAGTCCAGTGGAGGCAAAAGTTATTCTTCTGCTGTGGGAACATGGCCGTAGTGATTTGGACCAGAAACTAAAGTTAAGCAACCACACAGCAATACCATGGTAACATCCTTGCAGTTGAAGAGAATTGCAGTAAAAGCCACTCAAAACAATTTAGCAGCTGCTGCAGAATGCCCTATTAACCACACAGCATGTCCTCTCAGAAAACCTTATCAAATCGTGACACCGCTGCAATCACCCACCCACACACCTGTAGCATTGTGATGGTGTGTTTTCCCAGGAGTAAGTACCACTCACAACATAAACGTCTAGATTGCTTTATTCTGCTGCAGTGTGCACTCACTGCTCTTTAATATGAGATTCATTTAGCCATAACAGAGGCAAAGACCATCTTTAAAAAACGAATGCTCACACAAGTTTGTGTGCCATCTGAAGGTTGTTTAGCACCACCACCAGGACAAATGTGCATCGACAGATGCCAAAAGTGCCAAATAAAGCACGCTCACACAATCGAGTTTTAGGAATGTAGAATAAAAACATTTATTGAAAGAAACAGAACTCGAAACATCACAAGGCATCGGGTGAAATGGAAAATCCTACAGACGCTGTGACTCCTTGATTCCCAGGCCACGAGTTGCAACATATAACTGAAATCAGATTCATATTTAAAGCACCCTGTAGCGGTTACAAACATCAAATTATAATGTGCCTTTTTTAAATTATAAACACTCTCTGGCTGTTCATTGGCAAATAAATATACACCTATGCATTAAACATAAATAGAAATAAATATGTTCACATAATAGTGCATACTGTACCACTGGAGGAGACTAGTTCATTCAGCACTTCAGTTTTATGTAATAAAGACATCACTGTTACAGAATGGACAGTTGGTGTTACATATTAAATGAATAAGACACATAAGTGCACATAAAATGAAAATAAAGGAGAAAAATCAAGCACTTCTGCTCAATATGCTTGCACTGTCACTTCAAATGAAACGGGGCTCTTGTTTTTATCTCCTCTGTTGGTTAGATTGCTGTAACAACCTTTTAAAAGGTTTAACGGGATTCAGCCTGAAGCAGACGGGAGATATCTGGAATATTTGAAATGGAGATGTAAAAATCTGCAGCGGTTGAATTTCTCGGGTGTTCAGAGGAATGTGAAGAAAATCATCCAGCATTGTTCAGGGGTTAACAGGTACAAGGCAGCGGCTGTCTGCAGTGCATCCAATGGCGAACATTCAACTGCCTGAGAGCACATGTAAACACTCAATACGTGAAGTACTAATTCAAGAGGAATAATCTGTAAACACATTGGGGATCCACCCAACGTCTGTCGAAATCTACCTGCAGAGGAAGAGCAAAGAGAGAATAAACATCACTACACCATGAAACACTAGTATTTCATTAATGCTGAAAAACTGACACCAAACAAGAACAAGAGTCTGTCAGACTTGCATTAGAAGTGTTATTATATCTACAGTATGTTACGGTTTTCCAAACCTATTCCTGGATCGTATTTATGTAATACAGTTACCATAAATATCAAAATACTGTAATTTGTGGATTTTTATAAAAAAGGCAGAGCTAATTGTACCATGATCTATGAATACCTCTAATACATCAATTTAGCATTAGGAATTAATGAACTGAATGATATTAATGTAGTGTAATGCCATTAAAAACTATACAGACTTCATAATTAAATGTAAACAATAGTGGATTACATGTGAAAATGTATGTACATCTGATGTTTTAATGTAACTTTCCTCCTTTAAATACTTTGGCCAGTTCAAGAATAACTTATAATATTTATTTTAAACAGTTAAAAGAGCAGTTTAATGTCTATCCATGAATTGCTCATCTTGTGGAGTTTGATGCAGGAAAGTAAGAGTAAGAGTAATTAGTACAATGTAGTTACATTGTTACAAATATAATTAGTATATCTAGTAATGAAGTACTTTTTTATTCAGCAACCTACCCAACAAATTGAAAAATTTGCTTAACGTTCATGAAAATAATTTAAGTGAGACAGATCGTTATAATTACTACTCACAAATTCTCACAAAACCTGTCAAGAACATGCCCACATTTTTTTAAGCAAAATATAACTAACGTAATTAGTCTGATTTTGAGGTGAAAAAAATAAATAGCTCTAAAAAGCTAAATAAAATGTCTAAGGCTGGATAGGTGAGATACTTGCCATAAAATACCTTCAAAGACATATCAGCACCTCTCAAATGTCATCTGTTCTTCAACCTGCTAACGCTCATTCTGGATGTTTTATTCTGAGAAGACAGAAACACGAGTGATCATTACCAGCAGCGAGGATGATGCAAGACCAAGACAATAAGAATATGAGAAACCCCGTACTGAAATCTATTATGCTGCAAACTCATGTCATTTCAATAACTTAAACTCATTGTTTCTGAGAAACTCCAGCTAAATTAATAGCAACCTTGTGCTTCGGGCATCTTATGGTGAAGTTCTCCTCATTGAGCACACTGTCTGTGGAGAGAAAACAGCGAAGATAAGCACCTCGACAAGATTACCAAAAACAAGCATCAGTGCAACAAAACAGAGATGAGTAAAAACTCCAGAACAGTTAGAAATGAGAAACAAACCGATGCCTTACAGGGAGCTAAAATCTAAACAGGGCTTTCAACACTACGCTTAAACCAGGGTTATTGTCACTGTAAACCCCACTCTTAAACGCAGGTAAACGTATGAAACCCTGCTTCAGAGCACAGGAGCCCTGCCTTTTGTTTGTACAGTGTTAGAATCATGTGGTGTTCGAATGTTACAGCTAGATGCTTAGCAACAGAGAGCAAATTGTGCGCCTCGTATTCATGTGCTTTGGACAGTCACAGGAACAGCGTGTGTTGTATAACAGTCGTTTCATCTTTTGTGTGCGTGTTAAATGGTGGTCAAAAACACAAGAATTGGAATGAAGAAGAGATTGCTTTATTTTCACGTTTACAGTCCACTGAAAACTCCATTTAGGAAAGATAGTACGGTCTGTAATACTACGATGAGGTGCAATGCTAGAGCAATTCGCAAGCTCTCGATTCTCGATTTTTTTTTTATTGCATTGAGTGAATATAGTTAGTGAATACAAATGCTATTGATATTTAAAAAAAATAAACAGTAAACATCAGTTTACAAATGGTGAATTAATAAAAAGAAATCAAGAACCACGGGCCTGTATATTTTAAACCTATTCTTTTTTTTATAGTAATATATTCTGACGTTTCTTAACGTTAAACTAAACTTTTATTTTGACGGGTTGGCGTGATGAACTTTCAGCTGCTGTGTGTGATATGACGATAGTTTTCTCAAATGAAACGGTGAAATGCTAATGAAGTGAATCTCAGAGCAGCTGGAGGTGATATCAGTCTATTCACATCATCATAGAGAGACAGCAGAAGCTGAAAACACTGTGAACATCGTCCGTACCTTAGTATGTGTGCAAGTTAGTAAACAGTGCACCGCGCCATCCGCCATTCATTCACTGATTGTAAAAATCATGGCAGCTTATGCGTGATATCAAAAGCTTCTGCAGATTTATAGTATTACTATAGCATTTCACCTGAGCATTGTAAATCATGCATATAGCTTTGTTCTTGGTTCTCATTAACAGCATCTCCGCCATAATAAGTGCTGAATGAATAACAGACTTTCCGTCGTAAAATTGCACAAGGTAAATTTGAGGGTGACATCTAGTGGAGAGGAGTAATGATAAGATTCACTTTAAAAAGATTGCGTTTTAAATGTGTGCAGAAATAAATACCGGAAAAGATTGGTTTGCAGCTTTTGAAATCGAATTGTTGTCATTAAAAAAAAAAAAGATTAATCAAGGGAAAAAAAATTGCCTAACCCTATTCAAATTCATGACTCGGATTTTGTTTTGTTCTCTCTCTGCTTTCGTCACTAATCACGCAATGCCGATGTCCTACATCATCCGTCGGAACAGCTTCCACTTACAACAGTCAGATGAAGCAAAGCGTTTATTAGGTTTGAAATATGGTTATTATTCTTACATTTGCATGGATTCGCTACAAGTGGTCTTTATTCACCCCTCAGAGCCATGTGAGGCACATTTTATCACGGACGCACACACTTTATTTGACGTGCTTTGGACAAAATCAGCCACCCACTGCAATAACACTTGGAATAGCCAGGACAATTTTTTCAATAACTCCGATTAGATTCATCTGAAAAGAGAAAGTCATACACACCTAGGATGCCTCAAGGATGAGTAAATCACTGGCTAATTTTATTTTTTGGGTGAACTAACCCTTTAATTTCTTCCTGACTGAAGAAAGGAAGACATGCACATCTTGAATAACATGGATTAAATTTTCAGGTAATTTTTACTTCTGGAGTGAACTGTTTTTTTAACCCGGGTAAATTATGAGCAGAATGAAAGGTGAAGCTAGATAAACAGGGTTTACAATGATCAATGGTTAACTATTTCAAGTGTAAAAAAAAAAAGACTTCAAACAGTATCTCCCAACCCTGTTTCTATTTTTGGTTGTAAAAACAGATTGTTATGTGGCTTGATTTTGCAAACTGGCAATTTTTATCACAGTTTTAAGGTTTACTGCACTTTGTTATCCTTCTAGGTATTTATCTACAGCGGCCGATCAATCAGAAGTCTCAAACATCCTCAAAAAAAAAAAAATGCTTTCCCTTTGCAAAATAAAGAGGTAGGAAGGGACATCCAAATCCAAAGATCCTGTCACATCAAGTCTACTGAGATACCTTCAAACTGTACATTTTTGAAGGCAGCATAAATAGGTCACTGCCTATGATATCCTGCGTGTTCAGTTTCATGACAACTGAGCTAAAAATAAAATGCTGCCTGAAAGTTCTGATTAGTGGAAAGTTTTTGTGTCAATGTGTGATATGAATTTGTTTTTTGTTTTACTTTTGATGTCATATTTTGATAAAATTGTTTTTATCATAATTTAATATTCAACTAGGAATCACCAAAGCCATTATGCTGGCTCAAAAATCTGTCTGGAATCAATTTCAGGGGGTACCCTTTGTACCTCATTGACTGATAGGGCAGCAAGTCAATGAGCCAGCAGCCCAAGCCTTTGGACGCAGCCCTGAAATGCATTTATCATTCACTACTCCCTTTTTTTTTCAGAAGAACCATCAGTTCAGCCAAACTGACGCTGTAGTTTTGTACAATGTACATCGCATTATTTTTGGTGTCAGTCTGCATGGTCTCACGAGAGAGACAGTACAGGCAAACTTAAGACCATTACCTGACTGCAGGGCACAGGGAAAGTGGTACTTATTGGGGCAATCTTTGAAGAAACATCCCAAAGTGGCACCAACCATGTGACAGTACGAACACACCTGAAACAACCAAACACAGCAGCAGTTTACAGCTTCTGAAGATTCAAAGGCTGAGTAATTAGCTATATATAAATATTTATAAAACTATAATAGCCAGACAATATTTTTATATAAAATAAAGAGACAAAAATCTCACAGTATCTGTCAAGCACATGTCCAATCACATATTCAAGCAAAAACCAAAAAGAAACCTACGGAAAAGGATTAGGGCCAAGTGTGTTTGAGTGCAATTAAATAAAATAGAAAATATATGTATTTTAAGCTAATAAAGAAACAATGTCACAATGTAAAAAATAAAAAAATAAATGACCCAGAGATTTCTTCATAAGGTTCACCTCGACAGGGGAAGAAAAATACTTACTGTTTCTTGCGCAAGCCGGATGGCTTCCTCCAATCCGTAGAGTTTCCCTTTAACCAAAAAGATGCCTGCAGTCCAAACACTACAGTCCTCATGTATCCAGTATTCACTACACACTCCAGACACCTCAACGCTTTCTGAGCAGTTCTCCTTCCTCTGCCGTTTGACAGACTGGGATGCACCATCCTCCAAACTGTAGACCGAGTCCAAATCGCTGCAGTCAGGTTCCTGCTGTTGGGCAGGAGTACTGCTGTCAGATTTACAGATGGCCTTGGCACCACTGTTGTGGTACGGCCCATGCAAGTCCCCAAGGCCAGAAACATTGCCCACCCTTCCGCACAGACAACAGAAATGCTTGACCTGCAACTTGGCATCAGAGCTAACACGGCCCAGCTGTAGACAGGACGTCTTTGGGATGACCCCTGAGACAACCTGCTGAGACCCTTTCTTTGTCGAATAAACATCCTCTTCCCTAAAATTGATGATTGTGCAGGATGAGAACTTCATGTGAATGTACGGGGCGAAGCTGTCTGGCCTGGCGTCTTTCTTCTCTTCTTTGTGGTTTGCATATTTTAGTTTGATCTCCGGCTCTTCGGGGGAAAACATAGATGAAGGTCCAGATGATCTAGGTTTTCTTCGTCTTCTCTTTGCGGTGCTAGTTGCTGATTTGCCAGCAGGTGGCGCTCTCACCCGCTTAGCAGGTTTCTTGGGTTTGGGTATCGGTTTGGATATCGGTTTAGGTTTCGGTTTTGCCTGTTTCCTGCTCTTCGAGGGGGGTGTTTTCCGCGGACGGCTTGACATTGAAGACGAAGCCCCACTCTGTGGAGACTTGAAGACGCTTGTGTTTTCTGCATCTGAGGTAGATGGGAAGTTTTTGGGAAAAGCAGCATCTGTGTCTTGATCACTGTCTTCTGGAGATATGGGAATACAGACCGACTCCATCCACGACAGCAAGGACTTGGATTCAAAGCCAGCCCTGCCATCATGGGCTTCAAAAACAGGTTCATCCAGGGCATGGAAATTGTTCACAATTTTGGGAGAGCATTCCATTTTAACTTCTTGCTTTACAGAGGAATTTCTTTGCGTTCCATGATTTCTCTTATTAACTATAACGCTTTGAGTTCGGAAGCAGAAGTTCGGAGTCGTCTTGCATGGCACCTCAATGATGTCACTGTCATGGTCACTAGAGATGTATTCGATGGAGCATGGAGATGTTTTTTTAGCGGCAGAACATTCGGATGCGAGCGTCTCGATGGCAGTTTGCTCAACCACTGAGTCAGTGGAACGTAGTGTGTATGCAGCTGCACTGGTGTCCTGAGGTAAACCCGATGAGCCCTTAGTTTGAGACACGCCTGTGTCACTCAAGTATGTTTCACCACAACCGGTCAAAATGTCTTGTGGGTGTGTTTCTAATACACTGTGCACTATCCTACCTCCCAATGTGCTGTTTTCTAATACAGAATCTGCTTTTTTGTGACATTTTTTTGTTTGCGTCAACACATCGTCCATTTCAACACTGTAATCACTGTCATCTGTAAACACTTGGTCTGTGGGTGGGCACTGAGACAATGTCTGAGCCACAGATTGCAAGCCATTGATCAGTGGTAAAGGTATAGAATAGGGGCCCTGGGATGACGTACAACAAGTCCTTGTCCCATGATGCTTCAATCCTGGTTCTGTGTGATCTGGAGAACTCGGTTTGCTAGGCCGAGTGACGTAACGAGACTCAGATATGTTAATGCTCTTGCTCCCTGAGGTAATGCCACACCAGCTGGGCTTTTTCACCAGGTCCAAAGCCTCCATGGAGTTTGTGTTTAACGGACTCTGCCTGCAACCCACGGACAGATCCAGAGCTGAGGAATGAGACTCCTGAAGGTGCATGACATCAGCCTGGTTAAGAGGGTCCATAACTGAAAGAAATCAAGCAAATTTAGGTGACATTAACCTGGTCAATGTGGACTTTGAAGACTCTGGTAACTGTACTATTCTTATATTATTGAACCTGAGAGCTGCTTTCGAAACAGTAGATGACCGCATTCTGTTAAAAAGGTTTTCATTTTTAGGTTGACATTTGTGATACTGCATTAGACTAGTTTGCATCGTATCTTATGAAGGGTTATTTTGTGTGTGTGTGGAAATTTGTGAATTTTAATCAAGCTCATTTCCCATCACTTGTGGGGTACCCCATGGCTCTATTTTAAGTCCAATTTAATTATTAATGTATTTGCTCCCTCTTTTGATTCAGTGTCCCCTTTGCTGGCTTGTATTGAGGACATCAAGAACTGGATGGCAATAATTTATTTTGTTCAGCCCTTAACACCTTTAAAATAATTTAGCCCTACTCTGGGCCCCCCTCTGAAGAAAACATCCGGGAAAAGTAAAAAAAAAAAAAATGTATGTCCTAATGTTTTTTTTTTATGTTTTGGTTGTGCAGCATCTTGGTCAGCACACATTGCTTTTAAGGTGCTATATAAATAAACCTTACCTTGACTCTGTTGGTGAATTTTTTTTTTAAATGAACATAGTAGAGTAAAAAATATAAATACATTATAATGATGATGATGATATAGAATTATCCCATTTAGCTAATAATTTAATAAACTGATAAGTTTGGAATCTGCTGGGTATATTACAATATGTTAGTTAAGTACAAATTAACATAGCAAAAGGCAAAAAAAAAATTATAATATCATCAATTTATTATCATAAAATTAATTACATTACCTGCCCAATATGGTCTCTACTGAGTGTATTGCAATGTGTCAAATAAAGAAGAAATGAACATAAAAGTAATAATATTAATGATCATAATAAAAATAAAATAATTGCACTGCAAAATAAATTAATTATATTATAAATTATGCATCATGCTAATCACTGATTCATACTAAGTAGATAAATCACGGTTCTATAATTTCGTATAGAACTCAAAAGTGATCCGGACATGCTAGATGTACAGGTGTTCAATATTTAACCAGGAAGTAAACTCAAAATGAAGTGCTCCTTAACAAAATACAATCTCTTCTTAATGTGCTCCCCAAGTGTATCTGAAAGCAAACGCATCCTACAGACTGACACAGATTAACACACAAACCCAAAAGTGAAAAGCAAAGTAGTGCTGTATGGCCATATTAATAAATATGAGGCACAATGGTACCTGTTGACACTGTTTGAATCGGTTTTATGAGTTGTACTGCGCCACATTGTGATCGATCTCTTGATTGATACTGATGAAGTCCGAGGCTGACTCATTACCACAGCTAACGCTAACCAGGTGTCAATCTAACACTGCCAGACACTTACCACACAAATAACGCGTCCCTTTAATACCCAGAGTCACTGTGCATATTATCAGAGGCACGGCTATTTAATAAAATAATTTGGTCTAAAACACATGTGTATTAATGATATAAAAGAGTAAAACTGCTGGCGAAAGCTGAACAAGGCAGTTCTTCGGTTGAACTGCGTGAATCCGGCTGAACATGGCGACCGGAATACGAAACACAATAGAACTGTTTCAAAATAAAAGCGATAGTTCGGTAAAAACATAATCAATTTAAAATTTATTGTGTGTCTTGTGTCATCACTTGGCGTTCTCATCTCCATTAATATATAAGAGCATACGCTGGAATTTTTTTTTTTTTTTAATATATATATATATATATATAAACCGCCGTACAAAAGTTTGGGATAAGTAAGAGTTTGATGTTTGTTTGTTTTTTTTATGATAGTTTCTAAGGCTGTATGTATTTGATTTTGATTTTTTTTAATTAGTTTTTTTTTCTTCAGTATACTTTAAGATACAATTTATTCCTGTGAAGCAAAGCTGAATTTTCGAGTCTTCAGTGTTACATTCTCCTTCAGAAATTAGTTTTACAAGCTGATTTATAATCAATGTTGGAAACAGTTGTGCTGCCCAACAGTCTTTGGAACCAGTGATATTTCTTTTCATGATTCTTTGATAAATAAAAGATAAAAAACAACAGTGTTTATTCAAAATAAAATAGACATTTTGTTTTCCAATATTCAAAAGTTTGGTTTCAGTGATTCCTTTTTTTTTTTTTTGGTGAGAAAGTGATACTTTTATTCCGTGCGGATGTGTTAAATGGATAAAAAGTGATAGTAATGACTTACATCGTTAGAAAATATTTTTATTTTGAATAAAAGCTGTTCTTTAAACTTTCTATTCAACAAAGAAATCGAAGGAAAAAAGTACACTTAGGAACTATTTTAATGGTGAAAAGCGACGTGAAGAATGTATATTTCAACCCAAATCCACACTGATATAACTATAATGGTGCAGCTATGGCCTAATGGTTAGAGAGTTGGACTTGTAACCCGAAGGTCGCAGGTTCGAGTCTCAGTGCTAGCAGGAGTTGGGGGTGGTGAATGAACAGTGCTCTCTTCCACCCTCAATACCCATGACTGAAGTGCCCTTGAGTGAGACACTGAACACCCAGTTGCTCCCCTGGCGCTGGATGTAGCTGCTCACTGCTCTGGGTGTGTGTTCACGGTGTGTGCACTCGGATGGGTTAAATGCAGAGCACCAATTCCAAGTATGGGTAACCACACTTGGCAAATATCACGACTTTCACTTTCATAATCCTCGGTACTTTAATAAATTAGTTGATGAAAAAAATTCACAATTAGATTTTATTGCAATCTTTAATTGCATCCTTTGTTTCCTAATGCTCCTAATGCACATTTCAGATCTAATTATGAAATTATGACATGTCACACATTGTTTGAGCATGAGGTTAAGTTTATTGACGTATAAAAATAACAACAATCACTAAACCTTTCCCACAGACTAATCAACTGATAAATATATACAAAAATAATGTTCTGTGTGAATCAACAGGAAAGGCATGAATATGCACTCATCATCAAATTCACTTTAAAGTAATACAAAAAAAAAGAGAGAGAAATGATCATGTTTATTTTCTGGTAAGAACAAAACCTTTAGTTGATAGCTTACTCTGTCTTTAAAATTTTGATTTGGTCCTTTACAATTTGTAACCGCATTCACAAATCACAAAGCTTTCAAGAGAATGTGTCACTTATTACACGACTCTCTGAATTACTTGATTCTGATTGGTCAATTACAGCATTCCACTCCATGCTCCCTTTCCTCACACAAAATTAAACAATTTACACTCAAACTTATTTTACACACATTTTTTTATTTATTTAAGTAGAGTGGAATTAGTGGGATCATGTTCTCTCACGACAAACCTCTTTAGGGTGATACAACACCCCTCAACTTCACTTTACTGTTTAGGTTTGTTTTTTAAAAAGGACTGGCTGACTATATATTTCCTTTACATACATGGCATTTTCCAACATTTCAGATAATGGATCTGATTTCCGATGATCAGATTTGTGTGGTACAGTACATACAGACAACCAACAACCACCAAAGAAACAAACCTGCTTTACAGTACAAAGAGATTCATCTAGAATTCCCTTTCTCACTACGTTACAGTGTGTAGCTTGACAAAAATTTTTATCTAAATCTAAAGTGCTGCAAGTGAGCGCATACAAATGAAATAAAATGAGCCGAATTCACCCATCAATGTACTTTGAGTCCATTGTGTGGGTCTCTCGTATGGAGAAAGGCCTCCACGCGAGCACCTGCAGAGCTGTGACACACAACGGCACCACACACACCAGGTAGAACATGGCACTGTGAAGGGACTGAAGAGCACTAGGAAAACAAAAAGTCAGACAATATTTCCTTCAATGCAATGGACCTTTACCACCACTAGAGGATGACAGACCTTTGACTGCTTCGATGAATGTTATGTAGCTTTATGAGAGTGTGCATGATTAAAAAAAGCTGAAATAAATGATCCAAAACACACTTTTAAATAGATATAAAATCAGAATTGTGAGATATAAAGTCAGAATTGCAAGACAAAGTAAGAATTGTGAGATATAAAGTCAGAATTGTGAGTTATAAAGTCAGAATTGTGAGATATAAATTCAGAATTGTGAGATATAAAGTCAGAATTGTGAGATATACATTCAGAATTGTGAGATATAAATTCAGAATTGTGAGATATAAAGTCAGAATTGTAAGAATCAACAAAATTGTGAGTTTGTATCATGCAATTATGAGGAAAAAAGTCAGAATTGTGAGATAAGAAGTCCCAATTCCCTTTATATTTTTAATTCAGTTGCGGAAACAGGCTACCATTGTTATGCTTTAACAAACAGTATTGGGATATTTGATAGGTGATGTTACCTTGGATCTGCAACCTTCCCAACATCTTTTATTTCTGCATAACCATATTGGTTTAGAACTGCCACGACCAGCATAGGAGCCAAAGACTGTGCCGGCTTTGTGAAAAGAGCATTGGTCCCAAAAACCATAGACGAGAGAGGAGAGCTGGAGACATTAAAAAAAGTCATTTTTCAAAATCACTTCATAAAAAAAAAAACTTTATTACACTGTATTTATATATCTTTAAGCAATGGCGCAAATACCTGCGTTTGTATTTCTGCAGGTCAGAGTCAATGATGTCAGCTAGAGGCAAATTGAAGAGACTGAAGGCCGCCTGAACTAAGACCCTAAATCACCATCAGAAGGCAAAACATCCAGAGACAAGGTTAGCTGACATTCATAATGTATTTTTTTCTGAACATTTTTTGACATTTAGTAGTTACTTTGTCATATGCAAAGTTTTTTCTTCTTCTTCTGTCTAAGGTCATTATACTATTTATGGTCATTTTTTACCCACTACCAGAAAAAAAAAAAAAACGACCCATTTACAGTAAGTAAAAAAAAAACAGCATTAATAATTTAACTGATTCAAAATGCATTTTATGGAAATGTGGAAAAGTAACATTTTTCAGAAATTGTATATTTCTAATATAACATATATATATAGTTTTATATAAAATTATATTACTGTTTACTACTACGCATTATTATATTATGGCTTTAAAAATTTTAATTATTAATGTAATTTTAGTGAAAAACATGTGGAAAGTTCAATAAATAACTAATTCATATTTGATCATTAAAATATAATTTCTTTCATTAAACATTACAAATTTACATTCGCTATTTGGTGGATGGGAAAAAGGTCCTCATTTTTAAACCACTTAAGTAAATGCAAGAAAATATCTGAAATTAACTGAATGATGTCAAAAGTTTATTTATTTTTTTTCACATCACCCAGCCCTATTCAAAAATTGAAGTCCAGTTAGTATAAAAAATGCTTTATACTCTAATTAGTCAAAAACATAATCTGGCCTACATTTTTAAACTTCTATTCACTGGTAAACACTGACTGTAACAACTAAATACAACTATTGTTCAAATGTTTGTGGTCTGTAAACTTGATTAGATATAAAATAATACTTTCAACAAAAATTCCTTTTTTTTTTAAGTGACAGTAAATGTAAAAAATATTTATATTACAACAACTATGTCATTTTTCAATTGTATGTAATAATATTTTGAAATACTGCTGTTTTTAGTGTTTTAAAGTCATATAAATGCAACCTCGTTAAGCAGGCTGTCAAAAACATTTTAAAAAATCTTACCGACCACAAAAGTTTGAACAGTAGTGTAAATCTCTAAATGCGGAAACTTCACCACTGTAGATACTACAGACGTTACATAGTCTTTCTCTCGCTGGAAGCACATATCTTGTTCTATCTTAACATATTAATTCCTTTATCCCAATGGAGGGCAAAAGGAACAGCAGTGTGCTGTGTAATTACTCACATGTTGGAAGTGAGGAACAATGCAAGGAAATAGTAGTTGCCTGGACCCAGGAGTAACATGAGCACAGCAGCTCCGGCCTCAACGTAGAAGGTGATTAGAATGAGTCTGTAGTAGCCAAACTTCTGGAGCAGATTCTGGCTGCACAAAACCAACATCTGTAGAAGAAAAGATAGTTTAAGATATTAAAGTGTTAGTTACTGTTATTTATTTGGCTCTTGGTAATGATACAAGGCATAACATTATTTTATACTTAAAACAGGGGTTTATTATATTCCACCAAAGTATGAATGACAATATTAGTAAAACTTGCCACAACTAGTGTCAGGGAAGGCTACTTTTAAAAGTTCTGCATTACAATACTGGGTTACTCCATAAATAGTAACTTGTAAATAATTACGTTACTTAGTTACTGTTAATAAAAAGTGATGTGTTACTTTACTTTTGGGTTACGTTCTCTAACCTGGGATGGGCTTGCTAACAAAAAAGAAATCAATAAAAATAAAAGTGTTTGCACACATTAAAAAATAAATATGTCCTCACGTTGTGTCAATCATGTTAACACTGCCTCACACATTTTCATCCAAAAAACTGCACTTAACGCATTGCTGTGTTGTAATGCACAGGGTTACAGGTTATTTTTATTACAAAAACGCACCAATTCACTACAGGAGGCCTTTTATTCACCCCTCAGAGGCATGTGAGGCACTTTTTATTATGGATGGGTGCACTTTATTTCACTTTTTTTTTATTTAAGAAACAACAACACCCGCTGGCTGCCATTAAATAGCTTGGAAGATCAAATTAAAGGTTTTATATCACTCTGATTGAATTCATCTGAAAGACGGAAGTCATATACACCTAGGATGGCTTGAGGGTGAGTAAATAATCATTTTCATTTTTGGGTGGACTATCCCTTGAATCAGTTTTTGAGCAAGTGAAGTGAGATGAGTAAATGTGTTTTATGTCTATAACTACAGTAACAATATGTTCACACAGCGCAAACAATGCTTTTATACATACTCCTGATTTCTCTCAATCCGTAATTGGAAAACAAAATAATTTGTGCTAGTTAAAGTAACTAGACTTCTAACTTTATAGACTGTTGTGTGTGCTGTGTGAACATGATTTTACTGTAGTTCCAGACTTATAAAATAGTTATTTGAAAAAAGTAATCTGATTACATAACTCGAGTTACTTGTAATGCGTTACCCCCAAAACTGACTACAACTATGATGCACCTGAGGACAGATGAATCCAGCTCCATACATGAAGCTCTTAGCAAGCGATGGCAGGACATCCTGAGGAATGAGGTGCTCTGCAAAAATCATGGTGAAGTTATTGCAGAACGCCACCATGAACACCTGGAAAAAGTTCATGATGACGAACAGCTGGAAGTCTCTATTGGTAATGATCTGCCAGGTCATGGACATCACGGATGACAGCGAGAGCGGCGGCTTCTGTGGACTCTCCGAATCTTCTTCAGAGGCTTTACTGTCAAACCGACTCTCGCTGTTGAAGCCCGTGTACAGCATGCAAACACAGGCCAATATAGCCACAACCACGCTGAAGCCCTGAAAGGCAGCAAAGTCGTCCATGTTTCCGGAGACGAGACCACAGAACAGCACACTAGAGGAGCCCACCAGAGACGCCACCTGGCTGTATTTAATCAGCCTCAGTCTGTTCTGATGGTGACCGGAGATTTCTGCGAAGAGGGCGCACTGGGCCAACAGCACGAATGTGAGCATCCCATCAAAAGCACAGAGAGTCACCATGAGGTGGACGCCGCTCAGCCAGTCATCCGGCTCGTACGTCCTCCACGGGAACCATGCCAGCAGGAAAGACAGACAGTACAGCGGGGCTCCGTATAAAATGGAGAGCCTCCTCCGTGAGCAACACCCCATACGAGAGTTGTCTTGCAAATATCCAAACAAGGGGTCATTCAGTGCATTCCAGATCATAAAGACAACCTGCGGAAACATAACTGTGGGATCTTTAAAGGTCCAAATAATATTTTAAATAAGCAGATTTATATAAAGTGTATAATAGCAGGATATAAATAAACTTAAGACGCCAGGAACACATAATATGATCAATGCTTTAACATGTACAGTCATGGCCAAAAATATTGGCACCCTTGATTAATATGATCAAAGAAGACTGTGAACCCCCCCCCCCCCCCCAAAAAAAAACCTTTAATTCATAATGATACCCCCCCCCTTTTAATTTCTCATCATCCAATGAAAATCATCCAAAATTGTAAATTCTACTTCTTGTTACAAGTATGGAAGAACCATCACTTCTACCACAAACGACTGCTTTTTAAGTTATCTTCCTGATGTATCCAAATTCCTTAGCATATCCAAAACCTCAGAACAACTTGATGATGTAACAGAAACTATGGACTCTCTCTTTTCTAGCACTTTAACTAAAGTTGTTCCTTTACGCTTAAGGAAGGTTAAGGAAAACAGTTTGACACCATGGTATAATGAGCATACTCGCACCCTAAAGAGAGCAGCCCGAAAAATGGAGCGCAGCTGGAGGAAAACAAAACTAGAGGTATTTCGTATTGCTTGGCGGGAAAGTAACATATCCTACAGAAAAGCATTAAAAACTGCTAGATCCGATTACTTTTCTTCTCTTTTAGAAGAAAACAAACATAACCCCAGGTATTTATTCAATACAGTGGCTAAATTAACGAAAAATAAAGCCTCAACAAGTGTTGACATTTCCCAACACCACAGCAGTAATGACTTTATGAACTACTTTACTTCTAAAATCGATACTATTAGAGATAAAATTGCAACCATTCAGCTGTCAGCTACAGTATCACATCAGACAGTGCACTATAGACCCCCTGAGGAACAGTTCCACTCATTCTCTACCATAGGAGAGGAAGAATTGTATAAACTTGTTAAATCATCTAAACCAACAACATGTATGTTAGACCCTATACCATCTAAGCTCCTGAAAGAGGTGCTTCCAGAAGTCATAGATCCTCTTCTGACTATTATTAATTCCTCATTGTCATTAGGACATGTCCCCAAAACCTTCAAACTGGCTGTTATTAAGCCTCTCATCAAAAAACCACAACTGGACCCCAAAGAACTAGTTAATTATAGACCAATCTCGAATCTCACTTTTCTGTCCAAGATACTAGAAAAGGTGGTATCCACACAATTATATTCCTTCTTAGAGAAAAATGGTATATGTGAGGATTTCCAGTCAGGATTTAGACCGTATCATAGTACTGAGACTGCTCTTCTTAGAGTTACAAATGATCTGCTCTTATCATCTGATCGTGGGTGTATCTCTCTATTAGTTTTATTGGATCTTAGTGCTGCGTTTGACACAATTGACCACAACATTCTTTTGCATAGACTTGAATACTTTGTTGGCATCAGTGGAAGTGCATTAGCATGGTTTAAATCGTACTTATATGACCGCCATCAGTTCGTAGCAGTGAATGAAGATGTATCCTATCGATCACAAGTGCAGTATGGAGTACCTCAAGGCTCAGTACTAGGGCCGCTACTCTTCACGCTTTATATGTTACCCTTGGGAGATATCATCAGGAAACATGGTGTTAGCCTTCACTGTTATGCTGATGATACTCAGCTCTATATTTCTTCGCAGCCCGGTGAAACACACCAATTTGAAAAACTAATGGATTGCATAGTCGATATAAAAAACTGGATGACGAGTAATTTATTTCTGCTAAATTCTGAAAAAACAGAGGTGTTAATTATAGGACCTAAAAACTCTGCTTGTAATAACCTAGAACACTGTCTAAGACTTGATGGTTGCTCTGTCAATTCTTCGTCATCAGTTAGGAACCTAGGTGTGCTATTTGATCGCAATCTTTCCTTAGAAAGCCACGTTTCTAGCATTTGTAAAACTGCATTTTTCCATCTCAAAAATATATCTAAATTACAGCCTATGCTCTCAATGTCAAATGCAGAAATGTTAATCCATGCATTTATGACCTCAAGGTTAGATTATTGTAATGCTTTATTGGGTGGTTGTTCTGCACGCTTAGTAAACAAACTACAGCTAGTCCAAAATGCAGCAGCAAGAGTTCTTACTAGAACCAGGAAGTATGACCATATTAGCCCGGTCCTGTCAACACTGCACTGGCTCCCTATCAAGCATCGCATAGAGTTTAAAATATTGCTTATTACTTATAAAGCCCTGAATGGTTTAGCACCTCAGTATTTGAATGAGCTCCTTTTACATTATAATCCTCTACGTCCGCTACGTTCTCAAAACTCAGGCAATTTGGTAATACCTAGAATATCAAAATCAACTGCAGGCGGCAGATCCTTTTCCTATTTGGCGCCCAAACTCTGGAATAACCTACCTAACATTGTTCGGGAGGCAGACACACTCTTGCAGTTTAAATCTAGATTAAAGACCCATCTCTTTAACCTGGCATACACATAACATACTAATATGCTTTTATTATCCAAATCCGTTAAAGGATTTTTAGGCTGCATTAATTAGGTAAACCGGAACCGGAAACACTTCCCATAACAACCTATGTACTTGCTACATCATTAGAAGAATGGCATCTACACTAATATTTGTCTGTTTCTCTCTTGTTCCGAGGTCACCGTGGCCACCTAGAAAGGACCTCTACATCCCTGAAAGCCAGCGGACACCAGGACAACTAGAGCCCCAGATACAGATCCCCTGTAAAGACCTTGTCTCAGAGGAGCACCAGGACAAGACCACAGGAAACAGATGATTCTTCTGCACAATCTGACTTTGCTGCAGCCTGGAATTGAACTACTGGTTTCTTCTGGTCAGAGGAGAACTGGCCCCCCAACTGAGCCTGGTTTCTCCCAAGGTTTTTTTCTCCATTCTGTCACCGATGGAGTTTCGGTTCCTTGCCGCTGTAGCCTCTGGCTTGCTTAGGTGGGGACACTTCATCTACAGCGATATCGTTGACTTGATTGCAAATAAATGCACAGACACTATTTAACTGAACAGAGATGACATAACTGAATCCAATGATGAACTGCCTTTAACTATCATTTTTGCATTATTGACACTGTTTTCCTAATGAATGTTGTTCAGTTGCTTTGACGCAATGTATTTTGTTTAAAGCGCTATATAAATAAAGGTGACATTGACATTGAAAGGATAATTGTTTGTGGGGTTTTTTTTAAACATTAAAAGGATTAACAATGCAGATGCATATTCACAGCCGCCTTTGATCATATTTACCAAGAGTGCCAATATTTTTGGCCACGACTGTATGACTTCTACAGAACACAAAAGAAGATATTTTGAAGAAAACCGGTAACAAAACAGTTTTGGCTACTAATAACTTTACATTGTTTGGACAAAAAACGACAAATAAACCAAAAAAGACTGGTAACACTTTACTTTGATAGTCACATTTAGATTACTTTCTTTAAACTTTCTTTAAAGTTGAAGGACCCTTAGATCTTCAGGTGCAAATTATGTGTGTTTTGTTTTAATTTCCATGTTTTTTTCATTAATTTATAATAAATTATTTACAAAATTATATTATCATCATTGGTCATTCACAATTTATTGAATTATGAAAAGTTGATAGTTTGTAATGTTTGTAATGCTATTTGTAGAGGAAACCAATAGAATTGTCTACGATGTTTCTATAGTTTTTTTCATCAGGGTGTTAACATGTAGTTTCAAAGTTACTTATAGTTAGTAGTATTATCAAAAATTTCTCAGAATATCTTTGTGTGTGTGTGTGTGTGTGTGTGTGTGTGTGTGTGTGTGTGTTTGTGTGTGTGTGTTTGTGTGTGTGTGTGTGTGTTCCACAGAAGAAAACAAACCACACAGGGTTGAAACAAATGATGGTTTGTAGCAAAATGTTCTATTTTGGGTAACTACTGTATCCCTTTAAAAACCTGAAAGTTAGTGTTGAAGAGCTGTTTTAAACCACAAAAATGCCTGTTTTAGCCTGTTTGTTAGCCTGTGGAACCTGTTCCTTCTTTGATTTCCTATATAGGGGTCTTCAGATGGTCTTTCGGCCCAGTCAAGCAGGTTTGTTTTGATGGTTTTAGAGAGGTTTAGGGCGTTTGTAAGGTGGAAGCTGAAAGACCAAACATTATCTTGGCCAGGCTGAAAGAACAGCTAAACTAGTTTAATCTAATTAAACCTGGTTAACTGGGTTTGCTTTTAATATAGTATAACTTGAATTTTTATTTATCCAAAATAGTACATGTTTATAATGTTCACAGAAAATATTCCTGATGGATGACCAATTGTATATGCAATTACGGGAAATAAGCTGAATTCAAACATTTTTTAACATGATTTTTCACAAATGTTTAAAAACAGAAACAATTACTTATTGACCTGCAAGGTTGTTATCGCTTATGAAGCTGGCAATATGACAGTATTTGTTGATGTTGTCAATACTAGCAGATGCCTTGATTATGGCATGCTGGCCACACAACAGTGTTGATATTAAGAACTTATGTTATTGCTTTGCTGTAATAAGGTCAAAACATATTAATATATAAATGGATTTGTTTCATCAATTGTGAAACAATATCAGCAATTTTATCAAATCTTCAATACTGAAACAGTCTCAGATCTCATCACTCTACTGTCCTCTCTTCAACGACAGTCCAGCCAAACATGTCAAAAATCCGCATGCGCAGAATGACTGACAGGCAGATATATTTTCTGATTGGCTGAAAAGTGCAGGCCTCTCCTACGACTCTGTATCGCTTTTTAAAGAGTCTAGCGCTTGTTCGTGTCATTTCTAATGCTTTACTAAATATATGTGGTACTAAAAATTAAAAATAGTTAACATCAACGTTAGTCAAACACATTTACTCCCTATGGTAGTTCAGATTAACAAGTTAAAATCCTACAAAAACTCACCTGTGACTGGTGGAAGGCTGTCTCTGATATTTGGTACTTATTTAAGAATAGCTTTACATAGTAGAAACTAAAAATGCTGTTCATCATGCCAGCACCAAGCGTTGTCATGGAGTAAGCCAACGCAGCTGGGTGAGCAAAGTGCCTCATGATGTTAATCGGATGTTTGATTGATGGAAGTTAAAGTTTGTCCACAAAGCACAAGCAACATTCAATATGAAACTTAACACTATAATAAAACCCAAGCAATCGCGGCGAAATAGTTAACTACCCGGATCCTCTAAGACAATGTTTCCAGAAAATAAACGCTTTAAGTAAAACACTTAAGTTTTAAGTATAACCACAACTGAGCTCATTCTACTTCAAAACAGTGCAGTGCGCCACTTCCTGGTATTCAAAAGTAGGCGTGGTTTGTGCGCAAATCGATCCACTACTAAGCCGTCATTGGACAAGACGCCACCATAGTCCCGCCCTCGCCCTCCTATTGGCCAGCGCAGAGACGCGTTCTTGTTGTTATCCAGTCCGCTCTCTAAAGCGGAGTCTGCCACGTTGCTGTAGAGAGACGCCGGGTCACACCGCTAGGGATAGTCGCTCACCGGCGTTTATCCATCAGACAAAGGGCGCTGATGTCTTAAAATAATCGACGGGCTTAAAGCTTTTCAGTGGAGTCGAGATGCTGACGGACGTGATAGTAGAAGAGGAGTTTGATCGCAATGAAGATGAGCTGTGGTACAGCAGGAAAGATCTGGAGCATGGTAAGACTCGACAATAATGTGTACATTGAGAAATGATAGTACATGCGTGTACTTTTCATTAAAACACGTTTCTTTGAGCTAAGAAATGCGTCCGCATCAATACGACGTGGCTTTCTCAGAGGTCAGTTGAAATATTTAGGGGAAGCGATAGTGTTTAAACCCTGAGTGAAATGAAAGAGGCATTTCTTAATAAAGGTAATGTGAAATGAGAGTAATGTAACTGAAGGTCACGCCCATGTGAAGCCTTTAATGCGCACTCTGACGTCATCAGCCGAGGATGATGACACATTTGAAACATACTAACATTTCACACACACAAACAGAGATATCTTAATTCATCTCCTATGTTAAATTTGTTTTGTCCTGATTTTGACGTTTATATTTCCTGTGTCTGTTTAAAGACAGGTTTAAAGATACTATGATACAATCTTCAAACTTCCCCATTGTGCTTTGTAATATCTATATTTGTTAAAGTTGAACGTGAGCTATGCTTGTTTTTTTTTTTTGTGTGTGTGTGGTTCTTTTTTATAATTTATATTGTTATTATTTGTATGTTACTTTTTCTGCAATTAAAAAAAAGGATTTGAAACCTACTTTGACACGTTTGGTTTGTGTATTCATATATTTGATCATTTGTTTATAACGTCGAACTTGTGATGAGTAAACCATTTGGTTTTAAATATTCAGGCATAAAAAATACAAATACACAAGGAAAGCCGAGTGTACTACATGATGTTAGCTTCTTTATTTTCTGCAATTTTATGTCCATTATACTTGTTTTATTATTATTCAGATCTTAATGTATTTTATTATTTCAGTGATGATAACTAGATTTTTTTTTTTTTAACATTTGGCAGATGCTTTAATTCATAGCATCTTTAATATTTCTTTATGTTCAAAGGACTTTTTTTTAGCACTGCATGTGCGTGTCAAACCCATGACTGTCTGGCTAGCATCATGCAGTACCAGTCAAGTTAGAGGAACTACTAGTTTAAACACTATTATTGTCCATTTGAATCATCCCTGAAAAAGGTTTTATTGTTCTTCACGTGGACCGTGCGTCTGCCGCTGGGCTTGGCAGGAGAACGCCCACTAGGTCTGCTCGATGTTTACTGTTCTGTGTTCTCCATGTGTGTGTGTGTGTGTGTGTGTGTGGGACAGATCTCCATTTGGCCGCTGAGCTGGGCAAGACTCTGTTGGACAGGAACCATGAGCTGGAGCAGGGCCTTCAGCAGATGTACTCCACCAATCACGAGCAGCTGCAGGAGATTGAGGTGACACTTCTCCCAAAGCTCCCCAAAATCCAACACATCTTCCCCCACGGCACAGATCTTATGTGCTAAAGATCTGAAATGTCCTGTTCTGGGTCTTTGTATTGTACGAGTAGTTGATATGGTGTATTTATGTGACACAAGTGGAAGGAGAAAGCGGTTCAAAATGGTCAAAAACTGGGATTACCTTGCAGTCACCTTAAAACAATTAATTTTCTCATAAATTGTGATCTTAAATCTTGATTTTAAAACCATCCATGGTCACATTATCTGCTTCCTATCCAGTTAAAAAGGTAGAAATTAGTTTAGTTTCACAGTTGCTGTACTCCACTGGTCTTTCCCTTCGGGGAAATGCGTAAACAGCGGGAGATTTCCTGTTTGATCCTCTTTCCTCGTCACGGTTAGGACATCGTGCAGAAGGGACTAGTGCTATTTCTGAAACTGGAACTGTGTCTGGCGTGACCCCAGTCGTTAGATAAGACATTAACAGTGTTTGTGTTGTCCCGTTATTATCTCATGTCAATCACTTTCTATGGATAATGTTTGAATGGGATACTATTCTCATTATTTTTGCTGTGTATACATAATATAAATACTGTGAACAGATGGCGTATGTTCTGTAAGAGCAGAATACCTTATCACATCACATTTGCCATAATTTGCATGTGTGCAACTAAACACACTGCACATAATATCCCACAGTGCAAACAGCTTTATTTCACCTCCTAGTGTTATTGTTGAATTGCTGAATTACAAGCGTGATCTCCATTCTTTGATTAGACAACAGAAAGAGTAAACATACATTGAATGATAAAAAAAAAAAAAAAAAACATTTACTTTAAAGATGATAACTGGATGCCTTGTTCACATGCTTGTGATGAAGGCATCTCAAACAGTGTATCGCATTACTGATTTAAATGTCAATTGATGCATAATGCATTGCATACTTTAGCATACCATAGAGGTAGTGAATAATTTACACCTTTCAGTACTCCGTAAGATAGCATTCGGCCTTTGATCTTAAATCTTTGTTTACTTGATCCTGGTTTTATAACTTTCAAATATAATCGATCTAGTTAAACATTGACTTGTCAGTAACAATATAGTGGGAAGTATGTAATTGCAACATGAAGTAACTCCTCTGTCTCTTGTAGTGAAACTGACAAAAGAGCAGGGAAATGTTTAGAAAGCCTCAGTTGCATTAGCTTGTGAAATGCCATTGTATCCTGTGAAAACTGGCCTGTGGTTTGCTTCAGAGCATCTTTAGCATCGGCTAGCTCTGAATGATGAAAGTCTGTGGCCTCCAGTATTTTTTTTAGCAATGTGGAAGTGAGCTCTGTGAATGTGTGAGACTTGTAGGTAAATAACTAGAAGAAGAACATAGTGCAAAGTGATCGGTAACAAATTAAAATAATAATATAAGAAATACTACTTTGCAATATTTATATATAAATGTAAAATTTTAGCGTTTTTCTGTACCACTACCAGTAACAACCAAATTTGGTCGACCATTCTGTGCATGTTAAGCTGGGAAATATCTAAAAATGGTTGAAAATGTTGATATTCTTCAGGATTTTGACCTTAATTGAAGAAAGATTTGGAATAACGCAGTTGTGCAATTTAGCAATCTTCTAAGGGGTCCTCAATATTACTTAAAATGATTAATAACTTCAAAAAAAAAAATCAAGATGTTGCTTATTTTGAAAATATTACCTTTTGAAGAACCCAAAGTTATGTAAATGAATCGAATATCAAAATTTAATTTAATTACAGAAACTACGAGTTTCCATAGATAAAAAAAAAAAAAATCGGAAATAATTTTTTTTGATTATGCAAACAAATTGTTGAATCCGTTATGAATCTATTACTTAAAATTGACAGTGTGAACCAATTCACAGAAATTACTCAAACTTTCCAGTCCCGACAGTTTTTGCTTAAAAAAAAAAAAGTGTTCCTGTGGCTCAGTAGAGCATTGCATTAGCAGTGCAAAAGGTTGTGGGTTCAATTCCCAGGGAACTCAGGTACTGGTAGAAAAAAAAAAAAAAAAAAAACGTGTATCCTGAATGCATTGTAAGTCACTTTGGATAAACATGTCTGCTAAATGCAAAGGGGTTATTAGGGAAATTAAATGTGAAACATAATTTTCCAGCTGTACGAAGTAATTTCTATATTGATCAGTCTGGTTGACAGAAATATCTGAAGACTTGTGTATGTGTATATTGCCTCTCGCAGTACCTGACCAAGCAGGTGGATCTCCTGAGGCAGATGAACGACCAGCATGCCAAAGTTTATGAGCAGCTGGACTTAGCAGCCCGAGACCTGGAGAAAAGCAACCAGAGGCTGGTGCTGGAGAACCGCACGGCCCAGCACCGGATCCAGAGGTGAGGACACGTCCAGATCTCTCTGCTACTACACTGAAGTCTGAACACGCGTCGATTCATTGTTCTTTATCTGCAGTCTAACCGAGACCATAGATGGGCTGCAGACTCACATGGAGGGTCTTCAGAAGCAGGTGGACGAGCTGAAGGTGTCTCAGTCCAAGAGAGATCTGGCAGCTGCGCGCCGCAGCCTCGGGGCCCAAAGCATGTCCTGTCTGAAAGAAATCTATGATCTGCAACGAGACAAGTGAGTCTGGAGCCAAATGACGCCAACAAATCCCTATCATTCACATCAGCTTCACGCAAACACCCATGCACTCATGTCTCAGCTTGTCACTGGAGAGCTCGACTTTGTGCTGAAGATCTTGCTTTTACTTATACGTTCTGTTTTGGTAGGCAATGCATCAGCTTCAGAAGGAAATTTGTGTTTGGGAAGCAGTTTTATGGAGACTTTAATTTCGGTAGAGCCTGTAATTATGCTAAGGGTTTGTGGCCTCATGCAGCACTAATTGAAGTGGGCTCTCTGTGACGTCCAGCTCATGATTGACCCCTCTGATCTGTGTACTCCAGAGTTAGTACGTGCTGACTGGGCATCTTAAGGACCTCTAAAACCAGACATCATAATCTGACCTGGCCCTTAATCCAGTAATCCCTGATCTAATCCCTCAGTGCTGCAGAGGCTAATATGGAGCTAGAAGTAAACTGTGTGCAATAGGTCCTTTGATGCAATTAGCAAGAGGTTTTCTGTGGAATCTATTGGTACCATATCTGTTATTTAACAGTATCAACTAATATTTGATTATATTCGTTTGTGTGTGCCAATTTTCCCTATTTTTACATTTCAATTACTGCTTTAGTAGTTATTAATATTACTGCTATTTCAAAGTTATTTTTGAAAACACTTATCATTTTTATAACACCCTTTCTCAAAATGAATATACATTCTACGTAATATATATTAATATTGTGCTGTCTAAAACCACTTGTAGCATTTCAAATGGTTAAATAAATAGCCAGAGTACAGAATATATTTGTAAAAATAAAATAATTATTCGCTTATACATAATATGCATTAACATTATGATGCCTACTTTCACTTGTAGCATTTAAAACAATTAAATAACTACAGAATACAGAATATATTTATATTTATAATACAATAATATTGATTATTATTCATTATCATTATTAAATATTCACTTATACATTATTTACATTAATATTGTGTTGCCTAAATTCAATTGTACCATTTAAAATGAATAAATACTATAATATAAGTAATAAATAAATACGTATTACAGAATATATTTATATTAATAAAATAGTCATAAAGTAATACAAATAAGTTTATTAATTGTAAAATATGAATAAAAGAAATATTTTGAATAAAATAATGCTCATATATGATGTTTATTATGGATCTGTTCAGTACCAGATTGGTCTATATATTCTGTCAAAATAAACGACTCTTGCAGAAATGGTTGTTTGGACTCATGCTCCTATCGTCTTGTAGGTACTTGAGCTCCGAGAGCCTGCAGGAGGAGAAGTCCTGGCCTGCACTGGATGACAGACATGTGGAGGAGGAGAACTCCACCCTGCAGCACACCCTCCACAACCTCAAGGTGCAGCTGGCATCCGAGCGAGCCCGGCGGCTGGAGGCCGAGCGCGAGACGGAGCTGACGGCGCAAGAAAACGGTGCTCTGGAGGAGCGTCTGAGCCTGCTGGAGGGAGCGCGGCGTCGACAGGCCGAGCTGGAGGCAGAGGTGGAGGAGCTCCGGCAGCTGTGGCGCTCCGAGTCATCTGGTACAAGACTGACAGACGTCATGCTGCCCGACAGCGTTTTCTTCGGCGTGGAGGAAAAAGTGGGGGTGGGGCATGTGGAGGAGGAGGAGCAGGAGGCGGAGCTCCCTCAGGGGAGGCGTCGCTGCAGCAGTGACAGCTACGTCCGTGGGGCTCGAGCCGAGGATATCCGGCGTGGACATGAGCGCACTTGTATCCGCCGAGCTCAAGCGGTGAAGCAGCGTGGGATCTCGCTTCTCAATGAGGTGGACGCGCAATATAGCGCACTACAGGTGAAATACGAAGAGCTGCTCCGCCGCTGCCAGCAGGGGGCAGACAACCTCAGCCACAAAGCCGTCCAGACGCCCACCGCTCCTGCGCAGCGCCGCAAAAGCCAGGCAACCATAACAACGGACACCATCTGCCTCGCAAACGAGCTCCATCAGCCAGAATACAAGGCCCTGTTTAAAGAAATCTTCACCTGCATTCAGAAAACCAAAGAGGACCTGAGTGAGAACAGGGCCGGGCCGAGTCAGTGAGCTGGCAGTATTATGCATCTTCAATGTAGTGATCTTCAGCACTTCTGAATTCACTTGATGGACGTGTTGAGAGTTTTAATAGCGCCATGGTCTTTGTTTGTGTCGATTGCACTATAAAACCTGTGCCTATACACCACCAAACCCTCCACATCCAAAACCTGCAAATGCAGGAGACCTGAACAGTGTTTTTGTACTTTTCTAAGTCTTATTCCAATGATTGAGGCACATGAGAAGTGTGGATCTCTGCGATACAGCCATATGTGACACCCGAATACATCTGTGCTACAGGTTTGAAAGCACATCTTGATTTCGTAGAACCACATCTGTGCGGAAGGTCAAGATTTAACCATCCAATGTGCAGTAGACTAAATTATTATTACTAACGCATTAACTTAATGTAAATCATACGTCTGAAAGGGTGAATCTCACAAAACCAAGAACGAGAAGTTTCGCACCAAAATCGAAATACATATTATTAAACTAAGCCCATTTTTAGAACCATTTGTTGACGTTATTTTCATGATAATTAAACGCATTCTATAACAGAATATTATGAACATTCTGATTCTCGTTACAGTAATGCACCAAAAATGTTATTGTAAAATATTAATGCATTGAAATAGTATTTGTCGAGCTAAATTTGGGGCAAAAACGTATAATAGTAATTAAAATCTGTTCTTTCTCAAACATGTTTTTGTGTGATTCATCTGATAAACCTTAAAAACTTAAAAAATAACTAACAAATATGATTAAGGAATTCAGTAGGACAATATGTAGCCTTATTCTCTAGCGTCTAGAAATATCACAAGCAATATTACAATTCTTTTTTATTATTATTTAAAAGAAAGACTGCATGTGATTTCAATGACATTACTAACAATGATATGTGAGGCAATACCGTTTGCTGCTTTTATAAACTGTCTGGTTACCTCAATGGATTGATGTGCTAGCCATATAGTTACAGTTAGCTCGTGTAAATATGCTTGAAATCCTCATGTGACTTTGTGTCAATAGTTTGTTTAGATTAAGTCGCAGTTAAAAGTTTGGCAGCCACATTCGCTCAAGTTCCCAGCACTTTGTTTTGACGTTCATGTAAACACCACTGTAAAACTATGCACTTTAGACGACAGGCCTATGGTCAGTTTTGTTTTTGTTTTAGTTCTATTTTTATTTATTTTATTTCATTTCATTCGTTGTTGCTGTCGTCCAGAGACTTTATTTCTATTCTTGTTTGGTATTCATTCATTGTTTTCCGATTTTGTTTCTCTCTCTCTCTTGCCTGTGGGATTATGTCAACAATAGATCGTTACCAATGTGTTGATGGATATGAAAACATTGAAATGTTGAAAATGTATTGAATGAGGGGGTTATACATTTGAGGATTGAAGGCTATTGAATGGATGATTTGACTACGTAAGTTACTTAAATGTTACACCAGCACAAAGTAGAGCATTTTATGTAAGTTGTAAGTAGTTCTCCGGTCAAAGTGGTTTAACTGGTCAGACAATAGCTAATTATTGTGGGTTTATGTCTTTGATGACGTGTATTTCATAACCAAACTTAATACTTAATCGGGATCAACCGTGTCCAGGTTCATTTTGTAACATTTTGAAGTTGTTAAATGCCTTGAGTTGGCAAGTATAAGTAGGCTTTGACGTTTTAAATCAACGTATTGCGTAGATGACTAGGAAAGTGACGTGTATAGAAAAAAAGAAAGAAGGAAACGTGTTTCTTGATATGACTGATATCTTAAATAGCAGGCGGAGATCACAGGGAAATGTTCATAGATGGATTGGACTTGACAAAGAAAAATAATTGAATATTGTCTTGAGGGAGCAACATATATTGTGGTGTTTTCCATTTCTGATATTATTGCTTTATTTCGGTGAAATTGTGCTACTGTACTTGAGCCGTTCCTTCGCTAAGAAAGTTTGCTTTCTATTTTTGGCATAAATTCCCGCCCTTTTCAAATGCCATCCAAAATGACGGCCTATGCTTCTTGGTCAGCGTTGTGTTAGAAGGCTATAAAGTGCATGATCAGATGTTAGTGTGCAGCTAAAATATAGCTCTTGTGCTCAAGATAAAAAGAAGGGGGGGAAAAAGAGTTTGTTTAAAAAAGAAAAAAAAAAGTGTTTCTCTTCAGCAGTTTCTTGAAAAGAGGTAAATTGACCAAATCTTAAATGCGGAGCAACTATCTCTCTGTTTAGATTTCTTTCTTAACCCTTCTAGTTAAATCTTGCAGATAAAACAATCGAATTTGTGATAGCCGCATTAAAAAATCGTGTTTATATTTGTTGAGAATGTACACAGTTGAATCTGTTACCTCTTAATTCCGCTCGCAGTTGATGGTTGTTTCAGCCGTGCATAAATCTTGAGTTCAGTGTTTTAAGTAAAAGACTTTGAATAGTTTTCTACATTATTTATTACTGTTAATCAGCTGCAGATTATCAAATTTGATGTGCTTAGTGCATGAATGCACAATCTGGTTCTTACTGGTGCTGAATAAGGTTCTTCTCAGAAATACAGATGCCTTTCTGAAGATCAGCGATCTGTGTATATAACTTAACGGCATTGCTAACATCTTACTTGGGTTATCCAGGAAATAAAACTGTATGAATGAACCAATTACGCCTGCTATGGTTTTATTTATCGATTAAATATCCAACATAACCGCTAATTTGTTACGTCTTTTTGCATAAATATTTTATCATTGAGATTCAGAAGAATAGCTCAAAGCAGGTTCCGGGGCTACACTTACTTACACGTACTTAGCTTCAAATAAGACGAAATCCTCGTGGAATTAAGTCGTGTATTCCGCATTTTTTCTATCTGTTTTAATATTATATGACTTCTACAAAACGCGGGTGTTGTTTTCTGATTTGTGGCGTCCTCTTGTGGTAGGCCTAGATTAAGTTTGAGAAAACCGTTCAAGAAAAAGCAATGCTTTAGAAGTAAGAGGATTCACAGCACGTTTTTATTTAACTTGTTAATTCATAACCAATGAACCGTTTTCTTATGTCACAGCTGTAGCTTACAAGATATCCCAAAAAACAACATATCCTAAGTCTAAAGCAAAATCTTAGATTATATCAGTAGACATTTGCCTTTACAAGTCCAGCTTCTGAATATAAAACAGTTAATTGGCATGCCATGCATGGCATACATATATGCTTCAGATGTGTAAATGCTGTTAAATATAGTTCCTCCAAACCTTTACAGACACCAGGGCAAATCAACAATGTCTCACTTTAAACATTTATCATTTCTTTTTTCAAACACACACTCGTCTATTATGTCTATGTCATATGTCTGGGTTGTCATTGCTTGTGTTTTGAAATATGAACACATATGACACAAATGTAATACTTCAACGATTTCAAGCACATACACACTCGATCTCACTCATTCCCCGACACACACCAGCACAGTTCATATGGGGTTCATTAACTGATACCAGAAACGATACTCTTTAAACTGTTTAATGAAAGAAAGAAAGAAGAATCATAAGTCACTGTAATGAGTGTACAGCTTCATGTACAGCCTCTCTCAGCATTAGTGCTCTAGTATTAATATACTTTCTTTAAAAGTCATCTTGTTTGAGTTTCTTTACTGAGGCAAAGACAAAAGTGTTAAATAGTGTTAATAAAAAGAATATGAATGAAAAAAAACTGTGTGCTGAATCGACATGTTTCGTTTTGCAATGCATAACATGCAAATACATTTAGGAAGTGCAACTGTAAATGCACTTCATTTTGTGGAAGACCGTGGGCAAACAATCAAAATGAATTAAAGACAAAAAAACTGGAGAATCCACCAACACTTACTTTTCCAGCATCACAAACAACATTTTTAATTTGCATTATTCTGTCTTATTCTGATGTGAATGATAGGGACATTATTCTGTCTTCCAAGATCACACTGCATTATTTTTTTGCCTATTTCAAACTATAAATAAATGAATTATGGCCTAAGTACTAACAAACATCATTTCAAAACATATCTACTATATACACTTGTTCTCAAGCAGCTCTGCGAGTTATATTTATTAAATTTAGCCCAACCCTAAATCACATGCCTCACTTCTCTTATAACTATATGGACAATCCATAATGTAGCAAAAGTGAGTTAGTTTCTGAGTCGGAGAGTGATATAGCAACTAAATATAAATTATTTTTTTCCCCCATTAAATGTTTTTTTTTAGTAATGGCACAAATTAATCGTTTTTTAATTGATTTATTGGCCATTTACTTAAATAGTTTTATACATATAAATACTCACGCTGAACTAAATGTTCATCACACATATTTAAACTTCCATATTTACTATATTTTATGTGCTCGTGTGTTTATATGCAAATGAAAGCCTTACTTAAATCTGATCACCTAAAAAACAAATACTATTCTTTCATAATACTTGGATTTGGATTTGTTTGATGATGTCTTTATGACTGTTTTGGATCTTCTAAGTGTTGGTTACCTGGACTTTCAACGGAGGGACTGAAATCACTCAGGTTTCATTCGAAAAATCATAATTTGTGTTTGGAAGACGAGTTTTTACTATCCCTTCTAACCCTCTCAAGCCAAAATGAGTTTAACGACAGTCTTAATAAAACTTAGTGGCAGAATAAAAAGGATAGCAAAGGATAGGATGAATTCACAATATCGCCCAGCCCTAGTTCAAACCCTACAAGTGATCCATTAGATTTCTCTTCGAGTGAGCTTCTCATTCCCGTCCTGCAGAGAGGATCACGAGGGTGATGAATCCCACCAGGAGCAGCAGGAAGAGGTACAGTGTGTTCGGGAATGACACAGCTGAACGCGGCGCTCGGCCCTGCAGGTACTGATCCACCGAGTCCGTCAGACTGTACTTCTTAGGACTGAAGCCCAGTTCTCGCTGCGCCTTCTCGATTTTAAAGGTGTGACTGACAGCGATGTTCCTCACCTGAGAGAGATGCAGAGGTCAGCTGAGACAGAGATGAGACGATAGGACGGATGTCTCTGTACACATCAAACACACAAGCTTTCAAAGCACAACCGTGCTGCTTTCTCTCAGCGCTTAACTGTGCCGAATGTCAACTTTAAATCTTAGAAGCATATTTAAATAAAACTGTCATACAAGTTTCAAAAGAAATTACATTAAAGGGTTCTAGTTTACTATATAAGCTTGAAATATTAAACATATTTCAAGGACAATAGTTATGAAATTAAAAAGTAGTTAAGGTAGTAGTTAAAAGTAGTTATGAAATAAAGATGCACAAGATAAATCATATAGGTGGGTCAAAAAAATGTAAGTTGCATTTAATATAAATTTTAACTATGATACATTTCCATTTAATTGTAAATAACATGCAGTTAAGAGTGTGAAAACATTACATTCAGTTTTTTTTCCCCAAGTCTATTATTGATCTACTGTCACTTTAAAAAGTGTCGCTGACAGGTTGTCTGAACACTGCGTTGAGAGATGCTCTCTGGATTTGACTTGACAGATCAGATTCTGAGGGCTTCACATTTACTAATGGCTTTAATGACCTCCTTTTACCTGGCATTACTTTTACATAAAGCCGCTCTGTAGCCGTGCTCTGCTGGCACGATGAAATGCCCCCAGAGTCTCTCTCCCCTTACCAGTCTGCAGATTGAGTATCTACATGGAAAATCTCCACTTGGGCCGAGAGCCACAGCAGATGCCCCTGACCCAACACACACTGCTGTCTAGACCTGGAGCCGTCTGAAAGTGTGTGCCGGGTGAGCTGCCACCATATAAACCTTATCAGCTGCGCTCATGAATATTAAACAGGTGATGTGTTTTTATCCAGGTTTGTCCAGTGGATTTTCTAAGATGTTTCCTATTGTTGAGTAGCCCTACATCAAGTTCTCAGTCACTTGAGAGAAACCCGTTCCAGGTCTCTCAACATTAAAACATCCTTCTCAGCTCTCACTTCGGTTGAAATTATACCACATCTCCATGTATTAAAACCAATTGCACTGCAGTAACAGTCACAGTTACTATACAGTTACTGTACAACAATGACATCCTGTTCTCCGACTGCTATAAACACAGAGAAGCAGAGAGATACAAACAGTGACGCGTTTGGAAATATCAGCACTACCTGGGGCTCAACCCCAATTTTTTTAAAACATAAATTAGTTTCATTCCTACTACTTTTTATACATTCAATTACATAATACACAGCTGTTTAAACAAATTGGTTAGCTGGGCCAGTTAAAAGACAACAAAACTTTGGTTCCATCCAACTATAGCTACTCCAAATTAAGGAAGCACTTTTCCAACAAAACAAGTTAATTGCGAAAACAATTTAATTGTATATCTCACAATTCTGACTTGAACTCGGAATTCTGAACTTGCAATTGATATACAACATGCATTTGTGATGAAAAAAAAAAACTATTTATATATCGGAGTTACATACAGTAACAATTTTGACTCGAATTATATTAAAAAAATTCAGAATTGTTGGATAAAAAGTCGCAATTACTTTGTCTTATTGTTTATGCAGATGTGAAAACGGGCTTCCATACCAAATCTATCTAGAGACTTCATGAGTCGACCTCTAGATAATCCCCGGATGAGAACATGCTATGAAACTGACTGGTGCCATCTAATGGACAAAACACAACAAAACACGGTTTAGACTTCTAACACTCTCTCCAAACAATGTGTGATATACAGGGACAAAAGCATTAATATAAATAATCAAGTGGCCAAGTATTCAGAAGTTCTGGAGGTTTGTTTGGTTTCAAAACATGTACACCGTATATTGTTCAAACAATAAAGAGAAAAATTAAATGAACATTTTGTAATTATGAAACGCTAGTGGTTCAAGAAGTGGGCAGAATGATCTCTCTGACACTTATCTGAAATCCAAAACACTATTTACATCAAATATAAGTTGTTTCTAAGTACACCACGTACATACGTTTGGCACAAGTTGAATTTTCTGCAGTCGTGCCAGGGGATTTAGGAAAAGGACTGGGATTTGATCAGTTTTCCAGGTTTGAGGTTTTCACAATCGAGAGTCGACAGAAGAGCTTCAGTCATTTCAAGAACAATGCCAACATTCAATTCACTATCCTAAAAATCGAATCCAGAAATAAACTGTTCACACAATATATTACTTAACTGTTATTAGTTATGGTTCCACATTTGTATTGTTTGGCTTATAATTGTATTTCTTTAAATCTGTGTATTTGGTAGACAAATACAAAAAAAAAAAAGAGTAATTCAGGGGGTAATTTTTTTGTCGACTAGAGTCCTTACCAGGTCAAGAAAATATGATCATATTACCCCAATTTTACAGTCTCTGCACTGGCTAATTGTATTGTAAAAAGTGCTATACAAATAAACTTGAATTGAATTGAATTTTTGGCTGAACTATACTTTTAGGTGCCCAAAAGTGTCCCATTAGTTTTGGGGTCACTGAATATACAGTACGATTTGATTTAGAAACTGGGATAGCTATAGCCATTGTGTTTGATATACCCATTTGTTACTAGTGTGTTCAAGCGCGCGTGTGTGTGTGTGTGTGTGTGTGTGTGTGTGCGTTTCTTTCCTCAGGTGTCCATCTCCAACTCAAAGATCCAGCAAGAAGCTGGCGTCTCATGTTTTATTCACAATGCAATCATCAAACCTGCCGCCATCTGACCAGAATCACCCTTCAGCCTGTGGCTTCTGTTTCTCATGACTAATGCATGACACAGCGCCAGTCCACACCCAGCTCCACTAACCCAACTCTTCTTTCTTGCTTTGCCTTTATGCCAACTCGTTTGTCACCCTTAACTACCCTCTCAGAATCAACTGGAGGAGATACAGTGTGTTACAGATACAGATGCTTGCTCGTGCCATTTATCAGACCTGTCTGAATACAGCACGTAAACTCTGTTCATTATGATAAGTTTAGGAGTGATAGAGCTGCTGTGCATGTTTAGGAGAGTTGATGGTAAACTAAGATGCCATACTCAGGCTATAGCTGTCACCATCACAACATCGTCAGTGTATCTCACACACGCACATCTGCCAGTAGCAATATAGCTTAAATTATAAAATTCATACAATTATATGTTTATATTTTGTTGGAATTCAATATAGATTCATCTTCTTTACATGCGCCTACCATTCATATGAGCTTGACTAGGGTTATTTAGGTAGTCCAGGAAGCACATTTTAGATTCTCAAACAATGCACAGTTTAATGTGAAACTATAAAACGGTAAAATAATAAATATCAAAGTTATTGTGACACTCACAAGTATCCAATATATCACCCAGCCCGATCTACTTGCATAAATAAATAAATGAAATAAAACTGCTCCTCTAGATGTGTTTCTTTTCCGTGAGCTCTCTGATTGTTAACACAGTTTAATTACCTATAAGTAGCGAAGTGAAATTGAAATGTCAAGCTGCTCTCAAGATGGCATCTAAACAACTTTACCAGGGAAAAGTGATTAGAGAAAACTGTAGACATGATGCAGTGAAGGCTGGAGGAAACATATTTACCTCGTTTCTTGTCAGAAGTAATGGAATTTCTATTATCGGACTCAGAGCCACATGCAGTCGCTCCATCAATATTGCTGGAGAAAACAAGAATGTGTGATACATTTTTATTTGCAAAACAAACCATAAAAATTTCCTTTTTTTAATCAAATTTGTACATTTTAATTACACTTTCTTCGTACCTGCTGAGTAGACCAGAGAAACAGGAAGGTGAATCAAAGGCCGACTATAACCTAGTCTTTCGAACTGCAGATAAATAAAGGTGCAGTTCCTTAAATTAGTAAATAATTGTAATATGCATGCATTAATTTTAAATACCTGGTTTGACTGCTACTCACCAGAGGTGTCAGCCATTCAAAGACATTGACAGACTCCCCATCATTGATAAAATAAACCTGTCCACTCTAAAAAAAAAAAAAAAAAAGTATAACAAAAACAAATTTACAACACATTGTAACTGATCTGGGTTCAAAACTGCTGATTGTAATATGAAAATAAATTCCATCATTCCACACATACCGCCACAAAAGCTTTATCTGCAGTGAGGGCTTCTGCTGCTAAAACATGAGCCATCACCAGATTATCCACATGTACCCAGTTCATCTTGGCATTAGGGTCCCCAAAATGAAAGCTGAACAACCTCCTCTCCACATTCACCTAAAAAAAAAAAACAAGAGAAGAGAGTAATAATAATAAAAAATAAAAAAAATAACTTTGTTCCTGTATCAGCACTTCACATAACAGACTCTAAACTGAGGGACACAAGAATGTGGAAGCACATGAGGTAGAGAAGATATGCATGTGTCTGTATGTACACAGACAGCTCAAGTACAGAGAGTCGTGTGTAGGGTTACAGCAGAAGTACAGACAGTCACATATCTGTAGAGGGGTTCAGGTCTGGTGAGTTTGCTGGCCAGTCAAGCACACCAACACCATGCTCATTTAACCAACTTTTGGTGCTTTTGGCAGTGTGGGCAGGTGCCAAATCCTGCTGGAAAATGAAATCAGCATCTTCAAAAAGCTGGTCAGCAGAAGGAAGCATGGAGTGCTCCAAAATTTCTTGGTAAATGTATGCAGTGACTTTGGTTTGCTGAAAAAACAAAGGACCAACACCAGCAGATGACATTGCACCCCAATTCATCACAGGCTGTGGAAACTTAAGACTGGACTTTGAGCTTCTCCACCCGTCCTCCAGACTCTAGGACCTTGGTTTCCAAATGAAATACAAAACTTGCTCTCGTCTGAAAAGAGGACTTTGGACCAATGGCAACAGTCCAGTTCTTCTTCTCCTTAGCCCAGGTAAGACGCCTCTGATGTTGTCTGTGGTTCAGCAAATTCCTTGACACATCTGTGTGTGGTGGCTCTTGATGCCTTGACTCCAGCCTCAGTCCATTCCTTGTGAAGTTCACTCAAATCATGAATAAATTTTGCTTGACAATCGTCATAAGGCTGCAGTTCTCTCGGTTGGTTGTGCATCTTTTTCTTCTACACTTTTTCCTTCCACTCAACCCTCTGTTAACATGCTTGGATACAGCACTCTGTGAACAGCCAGCTTCTTTGGCAATGAATGTTTGTGGCTTATCCTCCTTGTGAAGGGTGTCACTGATTGTCTTCTGGACAACTGTCAGATCAGCAGTCTTCCCCATGATTGTGTAGCCTAGAGAACCAAACTGAGAGATCATTTGATGAAGATGAAGATGAAGGCTCAGGAAACCTTTGCAGGTGTTTTAAGTTGATTAGTTGATTGCCATATTCTAATTTGTCGAGAATTGGTGGGGTTTTGTTAAATGTGAGCCAAAATCTTCACAATTAAAATAACTAAAGTCTTAGACTTCTTCAGTCTGTGTGCATTGAATTTATTTAATACACAAGTTACACAATTTGAGTTGAATTAATAAAGATAAATTAACTTTGCCACGACATTCTAATTAATTGAGATGCACCTGTATGTCTGTAGAGTCACAGCAGGTGCACAAACAGTCACGTATATCTATGGAGTCACAGCAGAAACACAGACAGTTACAGCTGAAGCACAGACAGTCGTGTGTCTGTATGCACAGGCAGAGTTTAAAGCACAGTCTGTCACAGGAGCCTCTCACAGACTCCATTAATATTGTACAGCTCTGGGCACAGTGGCACAGCTGAGGCCACAGAGTACAACTGTCTGAGACCTGTGTGTGTGTGTGTGTGTGTGTGTGTGTGTGTGTGTGTGTGTGTGAGAGAGAGAGAGAGAGAGAGAGAGAAAGAGAGAGAGTAAAGGGGGAAACGGGTAAAGATGGAACGGGGATAATTGAGAGAGAATGAGAGCACTCACCATCACCCTGTGTAAATGTCTTCTCTCTTCAGGACCATAGATACCAGAGGGGCGCAGGACACATGTGTGAAGAAGACCACCGCCTAAAACAACAGTACCTCAATATTACATAACAGATTGATCAGTGACCTACATTATTTTGTTTTCATATTCAGAAATAAATAAATAGATGCCTAAATATAATCTAAACAAGACCGGAGTTTGAGTTGCAGTTCGTGGTCCTGTCTCTCTACCGCTTTGTTTCTACATAATTCTGTCTACATAAAGGCAAAGTTTATGCAAAAAATGCCAAATATAATTTAAAATAAAACTGGATCTCACTTTTTTACTTGAATTACTTTAGCCTATTTTTTTCAGAATTTACTTATGAAAGCATAAGAGAGAACTCAATGAGAAAAAAAATATGAAAAAGCAAGAACAGATCAGTAATATTTCCAGATTTTCTGCTATAGGATTCACACAATACTTAAACATACTTGAAGAATACCATTGCACACGGTGTTACAGCACTGGCTAATATATACTATAGTACTTTTTTGGTTTTACTCATAATATCAAAGAAATATAATACTGATCTGGATGTGTTCAACAAATAAACCAGAAATAAAGTGATGAAAAAAAAGAAAGTATATTTAATTACATAATTTCACACCGCTAAAAATAGCAATGTTCCTGGTAAAAAGTTGCTTTTCGCTTTATGTTCTGATGTGATTATTAGCACAGAACCCAAACACACAAAATAAGCTTCACACCAGCTACAAATTTACTCAGAGCTTGTCTTTATGATTAAGCCTAGGTCTAAATTTAAAACAGTGTTAGCGGGACCGGTTGGCTTGGGTTGCAGGTCATTACCATAGCAGCCTCTACCTCAATACTTCATCAGCAGTGGACACACACACACACACACACACACACACAATATGAGCAGGGTACATGATACCACTTGCGCTTATTGCTATTGTGCGCAATATCAGGATCGACTTCAGAGACCAGAAAGTTTCCATTTCCGTACCTTTTGTTGATCTTCCATCGGCAGCGAGCACCAAGCGTTCAGCGATCGCTTTAGTTCTGGAGTAATGGTCTATGTGCTTGAAGAGAGAAACAAACAAAACCAAACAAAAATGAAACAAATCTCAAGACCTTATTAGCATTTCCAGACTATATGTACATTTACTTATGTTATAGTATAGTATAGTATAGTACATATGTTTAGTTATGGGACATCAGCTCTAAAATGAAATTTCTCAAGTTAAATTGATTAGACTATGAAGTTTCCACTGTAATATAATATAATATAATATAATATAATATAATATAATATAATATAATATAATATAATATAATATAATATAATATAATATAATATAATATAATATAATATAATATAATATAATATAATATAATATAATCACATGCCAGACAACCTCGGCTGAAAATGAGCACCAGTGAAATATGAGTGTGTAAGCTGTAGCGTTGTATGATTCATCAGATGTTATGTATTCATGTATGAAGTTTGCAGCACTTGGGCTTCATCACACGAGTGAGGTGTCAGGTGGACTAATTTGATTCCATTAACCTTCCTTAACTTCAGTCTACTGTTCTTCGGGACAGTGAAGCGGAGCACAGAGTTCATCAAACGTGACACACTTATCCCTAGTGAAAGTCATCCTCATCTGATGCCTATGGTCACTAATGTAACAGATCGGTCTGTGTTAATTAAAAATTGGATATGGGTAAAGGAAGATAAGATTTTCACATTTTCTGAAGGTGCTTCTTCTTGCAACCTTAGATAAGACTTGGGTCTGATGCAATTCAGACCGTCTAGATAGATCTAAATCTCCTGATGCATTAATATGAACCCTTCAGAAAATGACTGGAGACAGAATAAATCACAACACACTCAGCGTCCGTCTCACCATGTCCAGCGGCACACAGGGAACTGAGTCTTCATCTCCATCCTCGATGGGCCGGCCAGCAAACGCCACGTTGATTGTGCTGGTGTAGATGAGTCTAGAGATGCCCCGCTCCGTACAGACTACAACCACCAACCAAAACCAGATATTATTGGCCAAAATAGCATATTTGAAGTTGCATTCAACTCTTTTTACATTTCTTTGCTCTGTCCGCCTTCTCAGTTTTTTTTCACTGATCTTGTCTCAATGCATTCTTTGTCCTTTTTACGAAAGATACACATGATGTTGCCTGTGAATTTGGTCAAGCGTGGGCAGCTCATAATCTGCACATCAGAAATACACCTAGAACAATATTAGGAACATCTAATGGAAATTTTATGAATAGCATTTGACTCATTATTTGGATAAAAGGTCCAATAGTTGCAGTATCGGTAAATCAACTGATGACAGCTCACCGTTTATGACATTGTTCGTGCCGCAAACATTGACTGATTCGATCTGCGTTTTCTTCAGCTGCAGAGCATGAAAATACATAATTCACTTCAGCATGGTGTGACAGCAGGACAGTCCTTCACACTCAGACTAATACAAATGTGAAAATAATACTCATGTTATATTAAAAATCAAAGCTCAAGTAATGTTGCATGCAATTTATTTGATTGCTTCTGTCTCTGTGATATAAACCGAACTCTTATTAGATGCATTTTATTCTGACTGACCTGCTCAGGTCCTGACATCCCATAGGAAGCAGTGTGATATATAACGTCCACTCCAGCACAGATCTTATACAGGGCATCATAATCACGGATATCAATCTTTAAGTAAAACACACAGAGATATACAAAAATATAGCAATGCTTATTCAATAACAGCAATGTAAAAAGTATAAATCATTACTATTAGACAACGTTTCTAGATTTGATTTCTAGATTTCTCATACCTTTTTATTTCATTATTCTAAACAATGATGTTATTAGTTGTATTTAATATTGTTTTCCGCTCCTGCTGTAAGAACAGACCTGCCCCGCACTTTTAGAAAAAGCTGGCTTTAGGCTCATTAACTACAGCATGGTTCTGTTTGACATGGCAGTTTCAGATTCACTTTCACGAGTCATAAAAACTCTTCTCTGAAACTGGAGGCGGTTGTCCTGCATCACCTTGCGTATTCTGCACCTGGCACCCATCTGTTTCTGTTACAGTCCGCTGCCCGAACGTCCCTCAGCCCAATGCTCTCCAGTTTCACTTTACCTGCTGGAAGACGGCTCCATCAGGGATATCCCAGGGCGGCTTGTGGAGATCCAGGAGTAAGACCGTGGCCCCTTGGCCTGCCAGAGCGCGGCCCAGCCTGAATCCAAAGTATCCGGCCCCTCCGGTGACCAGGACGCTGCCGGCCCCGTGCCGCCCCTGCTCTGAGTTCTCCAGCCTGGCGGCCACCATGCAGTTGGGACTGTTGCACAAGGCGCCCACTGCCCCGTTGGCTCTGTGTCGGCTCGGGGCCCCTGCGGCGCTGCGGGTGTGGGTCTGTCGGTGGCAGTCTAGCAGACATGCACAGGGCAGCTGCTCCACCTGACACAAGGACCTGTTCTCCTTCATAATGCACACGTGGCTTCAGATACCTCCACTGCGTCCAGTCTGGGGATGATCAGAGACAGCGAGAGTCTAATGAATGAGTGCCTCTGTGAAACAGATCTGCCTGTGAGCGAGTGAATGGATGCATAATTCACCTCTCCATGTAAAGAGGCAGATGCCAAACTTTTCCTTACACACTGGGCGCTCACTTCAAAACCGTCACCAAAACTGAGACATGGGACAACACACGTCCCAAAACTATTCGACTATAGTAAGATTTACAATTGCACAGAAACCATGACTATGACTTGACCGCACAAAATTGCATAAAATATCCCATTCGCAAACTATAACTCAATTTGTATTCATTTAATAGGAATAGTTCACTCTTAAATTAAACACATAAAAATAATATTTTACTCTTTAACCTATATTACTTTTTGTCCATATAATACAAATCAGTGAAGGCCAAAAATATTTGACCCCACGGTATGGACAAATTAACATTTTTCCAAAATATCTTTGGTGTTCCACCAATAAAACACATACTAATGAGAGCAAATATATATATATATATATATATATATATATATATATATATATATATATATATATATATATATATATATATATATATATATATATATATATGTCTCATATATATAACTATGTCTTAAAAAAGATTTCACATCTGTGTCTCTACTTTTTTTTCTCAAAAAATGAAAAATAAAAAAATCTAAAAACATGGTAACACTTTAGTGTAGGGACCAATTCTCAGTATTGACTTATTTTATTAACATATTGGCTGTTTATTAGTACTTATAAATCACATATTCTGCCTGACCATATTCTACATCCCTAATCGTGTTCAATACCTACACTTCATAACTACCTAACTAACTATTAATAAACAGCAAATTAGGAGTTTACTAAGAATTTACTGAAGATGATGAAATCCAAATGTTCTTATTTCTCAAGCCTGACTGTCCCATGTCGCAATACTCAGTTTTTCACAATGGCATACATGTAAGAAAATTTAAATATGTAAATATGAAGAAAAATCATCAACATTGACATTTTCAACAAGTTATTGGAAAACAGTAATTGGGAACTTTTTCACAATTTCCAGCACACACTCACACACTGATATACAATTAAATCCAATAAACAGTTGAATTTAGTGTTTGTTAGTGTGACATTTTTATGGTTAAAACACACACAAACTTTTAAGAACATTTAAAATCACTTTTTATGACAACTAACAGAAATAAATGCCTCTGTAGGACAGCAAAGCTAATTTTAGAAATAGAAATTTTCATGTGCAGTTTACATAAACTTTCAACAAGAATAATGACAAAACAATGAATCTAATAGAATTCTAAGTAAACCTTGAAAGGTCCTTTACGGTTGCATTGCAAATTATGATTCAAACAACATAATTTGAAACTGTTATCAAACATGAACATGACTCTTGCACACATTCTTTAGGAACAGAACTTTTAGATGATATGGTTACACAGTATATTGTGCCATAAAGTACCTTGGAAAATATGGAATATTTACATTATGGTATAAAAATACTTATAAAGAATGTATCACAGATCAAATCATATTAGTATACTGGAGGCCACACAATATACCAAAACATTTTCATTTCTATAACACAAATTATTTATTTTACAGCGTTAGTGTTACAGGTTACTATAATTATTTACTAAATTGATAAAAAAAAAAAAACTATGAGTATTTACAAGCAAGATACAAGAAAATAATTACACACCAGTTGCATTTAGTTCATTAGAATTACTCTGTAATTAGTAAGAACATGGAAACATGAACTCCGCTAAATAAAGTATGAGCCAGAATGGAAACTACAGTCTTATTATTTCTCAAATACTGATATATCAATAATAAAATAATCTGTTTAAGTAGCTACCGGATATAAAACTTAGATAATAAAATTAAATTTGAACTGTAATCGATATCCGCTAATAGCTAGAATCTCATTAATTTTGCATGCCCCAGCTTTCTCTGCACCCGCACCCTGTATTTATTTAATAATAATAGTAATAATAATAATAGCTATAAAGCAGACGCAAACGGAGGTTGTTGTTGTTTACCTGTCAGTGATTGATCAAACGTGTGCTGTGTCCGTCAGCTGCGCGTGCATGGCGTCATCCCGCCGGTGTCTCTGATGAAGTTCTGCATCTGTCAGTCACCTGCGCTTCACCTGAGCGCGTAACCGTGAAACCCCGAGCTCTCAGCCAATCAGAACAAGCCTTCACGAGATAGCGTCTCTCAGTCTAACCATATATTATTAATATCCTATAAATAGTTTTATTTTATGTATATACAATATATTATTAATATCCTATAATATCCTATAAATAGAGTAAGATAAAAACTATGGACAAGTAAATTGAGACAGAAAAAAACAACGTAAGTAGAATGTACTAAAATAACAAACATTAGTCTATATAGCTAGTATCAAAAGTACAGATACATTTTAATAATATGGCACAGCTGATTGTATCGATGACAGTCTCGTTTTCTCATGTCTTTACAAATCTCTATAAATTCGCCTTCTGCAGAAGGAAACATTTTGGATTTAATCCTGGTATTGTTCATTGTATTTGCATTGTATTGTACGCTTCTTTTAAAATTAACTTAAAGAAGTGGCTAACAGTTAATCAGGACTGCCAACATTATGTATGACATGAAATCTTGCTGCTATCCTGTCTTCTCTGTTCTGTCTGTTTGTTTGTTTGTGTTTCTTGTGCTATGCCGAAGAGGTTGGCTGGCTCTAACATGTATGTAATCTTTGAATCTTTTTTTTTTTTTTTTTTTTGTAAAATAGCCTTTGGGCTAATTCTGGCACAATGTACATTTAATTATTTATTATCAGTGTGCATTGTCCCTGTTAAATAAACCTGAAATAAATAAATAAATTGCCTTGTTTTGTTTGTTTTTAATAACAAACAAAACAATGCATTTGCAATAATGCTCACTGTATTTTGTTTTATTTTATTTCTTTAATTTAATTTAGTTTATTTCTTAATACATTAGCATATTAACATCAAGGTTAAAATTGTTTTAAAAGTATTGTTCAGTCTCATATATGTCAGCCATACACTGAATACCAAGCAATCATCCAATAGACAGATACAATATTATGAATTTTACAAACTAATACACTAAATATCTTTTAATCACCGAAGAGTAAAAACTAGCCTAAGTTCTCTTTTTCTGGCTCATGGCGTCTTAACTGGACATTGAAATCAGCTCATTACTCCTTATAATTATATGTATAAACATTTATATTTATACCTACCGAACGTTCATTTGAGATAAAATGCTACAGAACAATATATAAAATGTATAATTAATTGTATGTACACTGGTTCATGGCCAAAATGCCATACTGTTTTGGTATTTTGTTAGTGAAGAGTGTAGAAAACACCATTGTAATAGATGCTACCATTCTGATACGTTGTTGTGTGTAACGTATAATGTGAAGTGTGAAGAATGAGGGGTGAGTCTATCTTTGGAAACACAGTATCCTGAATAAGTAAGTAAATAAATAAAAAGGTCGTGGTTAGGATCTAGGGCGCCCCCTGCTCTCCACCCGACCACCCTGCAGGCTTCGCCCTGCTTCAAGATTCAAGCTTCAAGAATTGCATCTCATTTGAGCGTTCCAAATATTTGTGACGTCATGCGCGCGCTGGAATTCTCGAATTCAAATTCAGACAGCCATATTGTTTAACCTGTAAACACAGAAAAGTGTTTTTAAGATAGACTAACTCTTTGTTTTTGAATATTTCTTGAAGACAACACCTAGTTAGGACAATCAACACTATATGACACAATAAAAGCCAGGAATCAATATGTGAGGATCTCGTGTGTCCATACTTCTGGCTATGGCAAGACAAACATGCCAAATCTATTTCCATTAACCCAAGTAGCCGTCTTCCATGAAGAAGACAGACTGCGACACGTTAGTTTTATCATCTGAATGGACTATAAAAAGACTAATTAAATATAAAATAAATAAATAGGAATACATCAGTCACATAAATAGTCCGGCATTTAGTCTGAGGCGCATATATAGACACGACATGCTTTCAGAATCTGACATGGATAGAATGAGTTACTTGGAGCAATATAAAACAAAAGTAAATATATTTGGAGTATAAATGAAAGCAAACGGTTTGGATGGCATATAGAGAGCATTTGGTATATGATCTGTAATAATGAGAGTCAGGATGTTGATAAGACATCACACCCGGTGGGATATCTGCTTTAGAGCTGTTCGGTCTTTAAGCCCAGCCGTTCTGAGCCAATCTGCTCTTCTGCCTGCCTCCCTGTTCACATCAGACATCATGATGAAAAAGCATTCATTATGAAAACATCTCTCTAATGAATCCTTAAAGGGATAGCCCCCAATAAAAATGTATTGTCAGACCTGTACAACCAGTATTAGGGAAAGACACTTTTAAAAGTAATGGATCACAGCATTACGTTACTCCATAAAAAAGTAACTAATTGCGTTACTTAATTACTTTTTATGGAAAGTAATGCATCATGTTATTAAGCTGGACTTCCTTATTTGTTTTAATAAGTAAAATCCACAATGTTATATTTTTGGCAACTGCAAAGGCCCTTTCATGAAGGAAGGATGAAGGAAATGCCTCTGCACTTCCTCCTTATTTCTCAGCATGGGGACAGGAGAGCTGAGCCAGTCAATAAATAGGAAAATAATTTAACTGGCATTACTTATTTAAAAAAAACTTTTTTTAAATTTAAAAAACTCACTTTAAATTTAAAATTAATGTGCTACTTTACTAGTTACTTGAAAAAAGGTAATCTGATTACGTAACTTGTGCTACTTGTAAAGCATTACCCCCAACACTGTTTATAAGTGTTTTTTTAGCAACACAGTGGAAGTCAGTGGTCACCAAAATAGTTTGGTTATCAACATTCCTCAAAATATCTTTTTTTGTGTTCAGCAGAAGAAAGAAATACATGTTTGGAATAACATGAGGGTGATTAAAGGGTTAGTTCACCCCAAAATTAAAATTATGTCATTAAAGGGTTAGTTCAGTTCATTAATAACTCTCATGTCGTTCCAAACCTGTGAGACCTCTGTTCATCTTCAGAACACAGTTTAAGATATTTTAGATTTAGAGAGCTTTCTGTCCCTCCATTGAAGCTGTGTGAACGGTCTACTGTCCATGTCCAGAAAGGTAAGAAAAACATCATCAAAGTAGTCCATGTGACATCAGAGGGTAAGTTAGAATTTGTTGAATCATCGAAAATACATTTTGGTCCAAAAATTACAAAAACTACGACTTTATTCAGCATTGTCTTCTCTTCCGTGTCTGTTGTGAGAGAGAGTTCAAAACAAAGCAGTCTGGATATCCGGTTCGCGAACGAATCATTCGATGTAACCGGATATTTTTGAACCAGTTCACCAAATCGAACTAAATCGTTTAAAACGGTTCGCGTCTCCAATACGCATTAATCCACAAATTATTTAAACTGTTAACTTTTTTAATTTGGTTGACACTCCCTCTGAGTTCAAACAAACCAATATCCCGGAATAATTGATGTACTCAAACAGTACACTGACTGAACTGCTGTGAAGAAAGAACTGAAGATGAACACCGAGACAAGCCGAGCAAGATAATGACTCGTTCTCGAGTCAAGAACCATTTTCTGTCCGATTCGAGAACCGAGGAGCTGATGATACTGCGCATGTGTGATTCATCGTGAAGCAAACTGACACAGAGAGCGTCTGAACCGAACGGATTCTTTTGGTGATTGATTCTGGGGCATTCATCGCCAATTACGTCATTACGTCAAATGCAAAATAACCGGTGAACCGTTTTTTTTTTCAACCGGTTTATTGAATAGAACTGTCCGAAAGAACTGGTTCGCCGAAAAGAACCGAACTTCCCATCACTACTGGTGATCCGAAGACCGATACAACCAGATCTTGACTCGAGAATGATCGAGTCAATCGTTCATTTGTTATCTGGCTCGATGTTTATCTTCAGTTCTCTCTTCACAGCAGTTCAGTCAGTGTACTGTTTGAGTAAATGAATTACTCCGGGATATTGGTTTGTTTGAACTCAGAGGGAGTGTCTGCCACATTAAAAAAGTTAACAGCATTTCTCGGCAGAGAAGACAATGCTGAAAAAAGTCATAGTTTTTGTTATTTTTGGACCAAAATGTATTTTCGATGCTTCGAAAAATTCTAACTGACCCTCTGATGTCACATGGACTTTGATGATGTTTTTATTACCTTTCTGGACATCGACAGTATTTGCTTGTTAAGTCTGACGTCACGTAGCAGCGCTTCCGTGTCCAAACGCTCTATCAGTTACCACGAGAAAACAACAAAAGGTGCTAATATAAACTCACAATGTGATAGAATACTAGCGAAAAAGTAATAATATTAACCTTTAACTCCATACCGAAGTACCAGATAGCCAGAAAATGAAAATATAAATATAAAAAAAATATATAAAAATGATTTGTGTTTGGGACGCTGTGAGCACGGAGACTGTAGTGTATAACGTAAGTTTGAAAGCATTAAGCTTAAATTATCAATATGAATAAACAGTGCTCATAAACGGCTGCTGAGGTCGTATTCTCAAGTGAAGCGAGTTGAGGCCTGGACCCGGAAACAGCGCTTCTTACGTCATCACTTAACAACCGAATACCATACACACAGCTTCAATGGAGGGACTGAAAGCTCTCGGACTGAATCTAAAATATCTTAAACTGTGTTCTGAAGATGAACGGAGGTCTTACTGGTTTGGAATGACATGAGGGTAAGTTATTAATGACATAATTTCATTTTTGGGTGAACTATCCCTTTAATTCGTCACACTCATGTCGTTCAAAACCCGTGAGACCTTCGTTCATCTTCGGAACACTAATTAATATATTTTTGATGAAACCGGTGAGCTATCTGACCCTTGCTGCTGCTTGCTAATGACCAACACTAATAGTATTTCACACTGATGGTATATGATAGGTCAGGCATAACATGCTTGATGGTTGGATGAAGAGAGTGATGTGAGTCGAGTCCAGGTCTGGGGTTTGATGGATGGGGTTCTCGTTTCTCCTGAGCCTTTCTGGATCAGAGAGCCCACTAATTCAGAGCACTGCTGAAGAAAAAAAAAAAAACTTTGATGAAAGGCCAATATATTATTATATAGCATTACATGTATGCTCTATCAGAAACAAATACAGAATTCTGGCATGAAACTCTAGATGGTGCAGTCCAATAGGTCTAACTCAATCTGACATAATGACATTATTATCAAATAGCACAGCTGATCTCTCCTGAAACCAGCTCATGACCAGCTTAAACCAGTTCAAACCAGCAGCCATGCTTCAAAACTAACCATTTTTCAACAGGAAAAGTGGTTTTTAAACCTTCCTGAACCCAAAAGTAGTATATCTATTACAGAACTACTACAGTAGTATATCTATTAAGAAAGTAAACAGCCTCAGTCATTCATTGATTTACTGATTTCACTGTGGCTTTAAAAGCAACTGGACTTGATTGAATAGATGAAGACGCAGTTTGGATGAGTAATAAACATCTTGAGCAAATGCTCCAGCTGGTTTTTAATGAACACAAAGTCCTGGATGAAGCTTTTTAAACATCAACAACTGATCATTTCTTGCAGGTGTGCTTTAAACTTTTACTCGGGTTCCCATGAATTATTTAGACTCCGTGGACACAGGTCACGTACAGGTCATGTGAGAAAATCGCCCCAGAACGCAGTGCTCTGAACTCACCTTCTGAAAATAATTAACAGCCATCTCCATTTCCCCAATTAGGGCACTGATGTCATCACTCTCCACGATGCCTGCAGAGAAAGATGAGGCAGAGGCTCATATTTTCCACTGCACACACACAAACACAAGACTTCCCATTGTAAGCTGCTCTGGCTTCAGGGACCATGTGTTGAACATATGACAGAGACAAAAGTAGCACAACATCAGATCACAATCAAATCATGACCTCAGAACTGTCTCAAAAGCTGAAAAACAAAATAAAACTTCTTTTTACAGTAGTTCCTGTAATTCTGTCCTACCTTCTACTTCAAACGTGTCTTTCCTAAAAAATCAGACATGTATCACTCAGACACTCTCTTCTCACCAGTCTCAGTCATCCAAAGGAAGTGTCGGTTGCCCATGTTTGCCAGGCCGCTCAAAGCGCGGGTGGTTTTGGTCCGGGTGGCATAACGGGGCGGAGGACAGCGTGCAGTGTCCTCTTCTCTGGTGAACAGGCGCATGTGGAGATCAGGTTTGTTGTGCTGCAGCACTCAGATACATAAGCAGTGAAAGAAACATGAGGTCGAGATTAAAAAAAAAAACTGTGACTGGTTTTTGATGGTAGCTTGAAGAAGTAAAATGTAATGATACATCAGTATCAAAATACAGAAACTGCATCTTTCATATCTGGACAGCAGAGGGCAGCAGTGGCTGGGATGGTATATTTGAAGGCTTTAACATAGTTTTATATGGAGGACTGGGAATAAATTATCAATTTAATAATTCAAACATAAAAAAATCAGTTTTTAAATTGATTAATTAATACATATTTACAACTATTAAAATCATGGTTTTAAATGTAGTCAAATGCTATAATAAATTTATACATTTTAATTGACTTATAAGCAAATGTTTAAATACAAAATTTAAAACATTAATTAATTAAACCGTTTTAAACTGGCCATTTATTTTTCTGTTTTAAAATGATATTTTTTTTTATTGAACATTATTTTATATTTGTATTATTTATATTAGCTATATTTAAATAAATAGCAATAGCAAAAATACTTTGTATGGGTCAAAATAATGCCAAACATCATTAGGATATTAAATAAAGATAATGTTCTATGAAGACATTTTATTTTTCCTACTTTTTCCTACTGTAAACATATGAAAACTTTGATTAGTAATATGCACTGCTAAGAACTTTCTTCATATATATATATATATATATATATATATATATATATATGTATTATTATTATTTTTTTTTTTTTGGCACCCTCAGATTCAATTTTCAAATAGTTGTATCCCAACCAAATCTTGTCCTATCCTAACAAATCATACTTTCAATTGACATCTTATTTATTCAGCTTTCAGATGAAAAATCGATCCTTATGACTAGATTAGTGCTCTAAGGTCTTAAAAGGGTTTTTATAATGTCAATTAATTTGTCCAATAAAAATATGTATTTATTTCCATGTTTATGTTTGAATAACATTTATACCAAAACACTCAAAACTAAAACATTAGGTCTGTCTCAAATGTCTCCAAAGTCCTCTATGTGACAATGACACATAGAAAGTTACCTCATATAAACATCCCACACCATTGAACACCCAAAGCTGTTAACTGAGGTCTCAAGTGGGCATTTGAAAAATGAAAAAAGAAAAAACAAACAAGATAATTTGCTGAAGATTTACTCACCATCAAACCATCCAATATGTAGATTTGTTTTTTCCTTATCAGATCAGATTTGAAGAGATTAAGTATTGCATCACTTGCTCACCAATGGATGCTCTGCAGTGAATGGGTGCCGTCAGTAATCCACACCACTCCAGTCCATCACTTAACATCTTGTGAATTGAAAAGATGTGTGTTTGTTAAAAAAATAAAATAAATAAATAAAAACCTTATTAAGGCACTTTAACTTTAATTCATCGCTTCTGGCCACAATATGAGTTCATAATTCATAATAAGTGAATGATACTAAGTGAAACATCCCCTGACATAATTGTTTAGAGATGTTTTTAACTGTGCATATTACTCTCCTAGTTCAGACGTTGACAACTTTTTCATTGGATAAAGCAATATGGAAAACTCCTCTTTTACTCGGAAGCAATGGTTTGAAGATTAAAAACATCTTGATGATGGATTTGTTCATTACAAGCACACAGCACAAGATGTTAAGTGATGGACTGAAGTGGTGTGGATTACTTGTGGATTATTGTGATGTTTCCATCAGCTGTTTGGACTCTCATTCTGACGGTACCCATTCACTGCAGAGGATCCATTGGTGAGTAAGTGATGGAAATTTCTACAAATCTGTTCTAACAAGCAAATTCCCCTACATCTACATCATGGATGGCCAATCGTGAAAAGTCTTCCATTCAATAGTTCTAAATCTCCTAACTCACCCAATATACAAATTAAAAAAATGCTTCTGTAAACTCCACAAAATATGTGAAAACCACAAGATATGGCCACTAGACAACAAATGCACATACTGTGCACTACGTGCGACAGGACTTTGGCTTGCAAGTGATTAAAATGAACTTAGAAACAAAACAAAAATATTACTAGAATGAAATACACAAGTGAAATAGAATGAAATGCCTAAAAAATTACTGACTACTAAGTTAATTTTAAGAAAACGAATAGATGTGATTTCAGTTTTGATACAAATCTGATCTGGTAGTGCAGTAGCAATAGCAAACACCATTAATGTAAGGCCTTTAAAAACAAAAGGAGGCAGAGAAAATGAGAAAGAGAACAGACTGTGAAGTCAAAAGCACATCTGTCATCTTCCTGCCAGACAGATGAAGTTATTCACGGATGGAGGGAACCATCTTCTCCTGCCATGACTTGATCCCAAACTGAGATGAACACTGACAGGATCACATACAGTAAAATGAATGTGGCAGCAAACAGGAAATAAAAATGCCATTCATTCCTACTACACTTCCATTTTAAAGGATGGTTAAAATAAACATTAAAATGAACCTCAAGTCAATGCTCTTACACAAGCTAACTGTTAATGGCTATTTATTTCCATTCTCATTTACCTTCCATTTATATACAGTAAATCCCAACACAAGCAAACAAAGTTCAACGAGGTCAAAGAACCTTAATGGCACTTTTAATAAAACACGATGTGTGTATGTAAATGAGGCGCCGCTGTACAAATTGAGATGAATTAAATAACAGGTAAGCGACTGAGTCATGTGACATGATGAAATGCTCTGGAGTGAAGCCGTGCAGCTGCTCTGTGTTATTAAAAGCAGGTGTGTGCGCTGCGCTCTCAGGCGAATTCTATTAAGACTTCTATTTATGCCAGACTAAAGTAGATCGCTCATGACTATGTTAAAACAGGAGCAGACAACTGCCGAAAACTGATGATAAATGGTACAGAGGCTATCGTCTGGGCCATTACTGCCTTCATTTCCTCTGTAACTGTGTGTGATGGTGCAAAAATGACTCAGTTAAAGGACACCGGCACAGATTTATGAAAAGCAATTTATGAATGTTGTGTGTTTGTACTGTTGTACTGACCGTCGCAAAATTACTCTTTTAAAAATAAAGCTCCCAAAAGGGGGGTTTCACAGTGATGTCATAGAAGAACCATTCTTGGTTTCCCAAAGAACCAAGTTTTCTCAGTGTGAAGATTTTACTAATCTGAAGAACCACTATTCTGAAAATAAAGAGCTATTATTATTAAAAGTGGTGGTAATATCATAGTACTTTGATACTATATATCAGGAGCAAAAATGAGCTAGGACCTCAACACAGCCTGATGCTTCGGTACCAACTGAATAACAACATGACACCTGCTGTATTATCTAGTTCTCATATATATTTAGGGCTATTAATTTTTCGAAACTGTTGACTATGTTGCCAGGATCCAGCACCGCAGCTTAAATCGGCCAGTCAGATGATGTCAGAATTTGGTCTCCTAATAAAATCTTTGGTATCTAAATGTGGGATCGACAGCTGGACCATAAGTTGACCAGTCCACTAAGAAAAGTCCTGGTCATTCCTGCTTGTTCATGCGCCTGAACGTGAACTGAAAGTGTATAATTTGCTTTTATATGAGCTGTTTCGTGCTCAATTTAAAATAATATGAACATATTGTGCCAATTTAAGGTTTAGATGCAAATGTTAGTTTTTGTAGTGTTCCTTTTCCTCCAGACCAATGAAAAGAAGATACATACACTATTATTCAAATGTCTGGACACACCTACTAATTCTTTAGTTTTGATGTCGCTCATATTTTGGGATTAATACCACCAACAAAAACAAAAAACAAATGGACGTACAGTATGGGAATGAAATGTTAAATCAAAGCAATTTCCAGTTATCCTTTTGGGAAATATGCATTGCTTTTATGATGTCTGTATGAACCTTTTGAAGGTTGAAAGTTTTGGTGGAACAGATTTTCAATGGAGGAACAGAAATATCTCAGGTTTTATTAAAAGTATCTTAATTTGTGTTTGGAAGATGAATGAAAGTCTTTGGGTCTGAAGTGACGTTAGTAAATGAGAACAGAATATTGACTTTTGGCTGAACTAATCTTATAGAAAACTGTCAGGTTTTGTTTTGAAAACTGTAAATTACAAATCACATTTTATATTTCTGTAGAGAATTGGACAACTTAAAATAGTTAAGCATAAAAAGCTTTTAAAAGCCTGAAAGCTTTTAAGGCAAGTGTGTCCAAACTTTTGGCTGGTGTATATAAATTAAATTAAATTAAATTAAATTAAATTAAATTAAATTAAATTAAATTAAATTAAATTAAATTAAATTAAATTAAATTAAATTAAATTAAATTAAATTAAATTAAATTAAATTAAATTAAATTAAATTAAATTAAATTAATGCATTTAGCATTTATCCAAAGCAACTTACAGTGCATTCAGGATAAAATGTTTTAATTAACATGTGTTCCCTGGGAATCAAACCCACAACCTTGTGCGCTAGTAACACAATGCTCTACCACTAAACCACAGGAACATATATTTAGAATAGAACATATAGAGGAAAAATTTCAAGAGCGAAAGAGACAGGAGACTTTTGGAGTAAATGACACAGCAGATCAAAATCTGTCACATTATAAATGAGTGAAAGCACCCCGATGGTGTGTTTGACCTCCACGATGACATTGAAGCTGTGTTTGATCGCCAGCTGCTCCTGCAGTAGTATTCGCAGGTGTGTTGGAGATTGAGCTGGTGGTGGGCGTTCATCCCAGACATGTCCAGAAGAACCTGCACCCTGCATGGAGAAAGAGAGGAAGAGCAACTGAGGCACACAAACACACTCCACATCCCTGCATCCTCCTGGTCCAGCAAAAACATCAGCGTTAATGGATTTCCACCAGAGTTATTGGCCGGAAAGCAAAGATCATTATGCACTAATACTTAAACTGGTCTTACAAGAATACACATGGTTTGTGCTGACCACAATGCATTTTGTGTGGTGTGTTTTTCAATTACTGGCTGCTGAGTGCATAAAAAAGAAAAAAAAAACTTCAAACTGTCGAGACAGCATTGGGCACTTCTTCCTTGTTGTTATGGATCGTAGGGTTTACGAAGTTTCCTGTAATAGTTTATGCAATTAAATTGTTGGCACAATTGAACTAAAACAGGGTAATGGATTAGTTCAATGTTGCCACAATTTACCTAAATGAGGGAATAAATGAGGATAACATTTATTTCACCTGCATGTCAGGCTCCATATTTTTGTAATAGGTGTTGTGTGTGAAAAGTATCAGCTAATAATTCACAGTTTGCTCAGAAGTAGGCGCTACCCTGGTGCTCCTAAACGGCTAACATTATTTACAATTCTTGTACGACTGCAGCTGGCTTCACATGGTTTCCAACCACGCGGTACCTGGTACATTTCCTCTAATGGAAGATCGACATGCAAATTCGTCACTGTCCCATCATGCCACACAAACCGACCCGCTGCAGACAAACACAGTGAGTTAGTTCAGTAAGTCTGCTCTACAGGTGAACAGATGGGCCTCAGACTGGATTCGCTGATGCAGCTGGACATGTTCATCACCTCATGAACTGTAGAGGAAACAGTCTTTCCCAAGATTGGTACAAACGTCTCTTGTGGAGAATAGGCGTTATGAGCCAGCAGCTGATACAGATCCAGCTTCTGAGCTGCATGAACACAACTGTTAGCCAAGACTAACCACTCGGATCAAGGAGAATATGTTTGTAAGATTTACAGATTGCTCTTTTTGGTAATACAGTGTTGAATTGGGTTGTAAATACAGAGTAAGTTCATGTTGAAACTGAAAAGTGAACCCAACAGACATTCTTCTATCAGAGTTTAAAAGGCACCGCATGGCAGATACCCTTCAGGACGTGGGTTTTCAGCCATTCACTGGAGGAGCTGGGAATGGGGCCTGTGGGTTGGATCCCCAATAAAGTACTGAGAGAAAGATTGTCCAAACCTGTGGAGATCTGTGTAGGTATAAATGAGAACTGAAAGGGAAGGATGAGAGAGAGACAGTTAAAATGCTCAATTTGACACTATTACAAAGTGCTCTTTTTACAAGTTCAGTGCATTAATAATGGTCATTCAGAGTATTTAAATCTCAGATCATCACTCCTCCTCGAAGCTAACACAGTACATTTCTGGGCTTGTCTACAGACGTCTTTCAGTGTAAATGTTTGAAGGATCAACTGCTACTTCAACGGTGACAGCTGTGTCTCCCAGTCGACCCAGACACATGTTCGGAATTTGGGCAGGAACATTGTGAGCTGCTTTAATCTCCGCACCACACATCAGATCTACATCTGTACTGCTGTCTTCTACACCCTGTAGAATTTTGTATTTTTTTTTAAGTCACTTTTTATGAACATTTTGGTGCTTTTTAAGGCCATTTACACCACCTAGACAAATGCCAACAATCGTGGTCAGTGAATTGGCCTTCGACATTTACAAAATATCTTCATGGAACATGATTTTTAATAATATCCTATAGATTTTTGGCATAAAAGAAAAATTTATTATTTTGACGCATACAATGTATTTTTGGCTAATACTTAAATATACCTGTGCTACTTATAACTTATTTTGTGCTCCAGGGTCACATTTTTTGTTGGCTATAGAAATTTGATTCGGTGAAACTTAAATAAAAATAAAAAATAAATTGATTACTTGTAAGAATTCTTTTTTTTTTTTTTTTACAAGTAATCAGTTTCAGTAATCAGATCTGATGTAATCTAGGTGCTTTGAAGCTTGAGTAACTTCATAAAGACACAATGAAACTAATCCAAATTAATTAAGCGGTTTATTGCAAGTCTTCAGAAGACAGACACTGGTTTTATATGATGAACAGATTTAAGGCTTTTATTCACATATAAACACTGAACAACACACACACATAGAGCACATCAAACAGGGTAAAAGGAAGTTCAGTTCAAGCTCGATTGAGCTCATTGCGTCTCTTCAGAAGAATTGATTCTTATGGGTTACTTTTAAGACAGTTTCACTTTCTGAAGCTTGCACTTTCAATGATGGGACACTAAAATCTCTCATGTTTCATTAAACATAGCTTTATTTGTGTTTGGAAGAAGAATGGAAGATCTTTTTGAAACAATGTTTTTATTTTGGGGTGAACTATCTCTTTAAGTATGAATATGGTCAATGTGATTCCTTTTTTTTTTTTTTTTAACGCTTTGCTTGAAAAGTGTTTGACAAAACAAATGTCACTTTCAAATGTCAAATTTCTATATTTTAAGTTGTTAGGCTTGAGTGTCCAAATCCTTTTGGCACCACTGTATACAACTTCAGTTTCAAGGCATTCAGTTTTGAATAAAAAAAATAAGAAATCACATATAATGTCTACTATCTGATCAGGGCTGAAAATACAAAATAGTCTTCAAATGATCATTTCATAAGGTTGCAATTATAATTTTGCATCAGAATGCAAACATTTGACCACACATTGTCCTTGGTTTTAAAATGACCTTTCCTCTTCATGAACTTACTATGATACAGAGTTCCGAGTCAAGACCCAAATAAAGCCACTGCATTACAACATTTGTTTTAAAGCAAAAAACCTCTTAAAGAGAGTGTAAAGAGACTGGATTACATGATTTGCAATGCTTCATGGGAGTGTGCTGCTAAGCTATTTATACTGACAAATATAGCAACCACTTAACAACCTCACAGTTCATGGTGGATCTGTCTTGAAAGCTTTACATGTTATCACTTAAAATCTGTTTCTCAGCTGAGAAAATGGGAAGGATTTGACTTGCTGCTGCGCTCTATTATGCTGGGAGAAGAAATAGGCCTAGGCTGCCGTTTTTAAACTGTCTCCTCAGACATTACCAAGTATATCCCTCAAACTATTTGAGGAAAATTGACTGCAAATATGTCTCAAGGCGGCTGCAAAAGTAGAGGAAATGAAATGGCTGCTTGCTGAGTTAAGTTAAGAAACTGTGATTCATCACAGCAAGACAAACTCTGGCCGAGGTTGATGAGTAGTGTGTCCCGCAGGAGATCACACCAGGAGGTCAGCACAATTGTTTTCAACACTGGAAATAGAAAGAAATGTTTCTCGGGCATTAAATCAGCATATTAGAAAGAATTATGAAGGATCATGTGACAATGAACCTTTGACATCACAGGGAAAAAATAGATTTGAACATATTCAAATAGAAAACAGTCATCTTAAATGGCAATATATTTGAAAGTGTTACCATTTTACTGTATGTCTGACCAAACAAATACAGCTTCGGTGAACCCAAAAACAAACCTTTGAACAGTAGATTGAAATATTTCAGTGTAATTGATTATTTTACACAGTATTTGGGTGTGTATGATTGTATGTGTTTTAAATATATAGTTTTATCATTAGTATTGGACCCTGTAGATGGATATTTGTTGTGCATAAGCCATCTGCCATATACTGTAAAAGTCCATCTGCGTACAACTGACAGAAAGTTGACTTGGTATTTGCAACCATAGATATTCACATCTGCATCAGTCTTAAACAGCTGATTTTCACCGGATTTAGATTACCATTAAAGTTAGAATGGTAAATTCTCATCAAGGAACCCATATAGACAGTACATAGATATCTGTGATTCTTACAACCATAGGTTACACAGTGTTGTGTCACTTTTCATGAAGAATCCATTGGTTTGTTAACGTGAGTGTTGAGCAGCATAGATCTAGTAAGAGCTGTGTGGTTCCTAGAGAACCAGTTTCCCCTCCTACATTCACACCGGAGCAGGGACTCTGAAGCAACCAGTAGGGACGTCTTTATTTGCAGTGTTTAGACACATCAACAGCCAGTGAATGGAGGACACTGTGACCGCAGCTGTTTTTGTTGTGCGTCGTGGGTTTTGTTATAACAAAGATGGAATGTAAACACACAATTTAGACGAAAATCGGACTAAATCTCCGATGACAACTTGCAGTTCTACATATCATCGAGGCACAATGCTTCAGAAAACAAGTAAATACCGTTTTATAAAACAGACACAGTTACAGTCCTTGATTCTGATTGGCTGAGCCGCGTTCAAAGCTCTTGTGAATTACTCTACAAACATCCACCTTTGTTTACGTTTGAGTGTTGCTCGGCAACCACTTTGTTGGAACCACAACTGTTTCTGAGGAGCTACATTGTACGGTGGAAAAATAATGTTTTTATTAACATCATTACACTTTGTTTGCGCTGTTTTATTCTGTGAAACCTTACTACGTATATGGAATAACCGTTATATAGAAGCAATAAGCCCCATGAAGCCGTGGTTTACAGTGAATTTATAACAGCTAAGGGGCATTGTTAGGCACAACGTGAAGTGGAGTGTTATAAAATTCACTGTAAACCACGGCTTCTTGGGGCTTATTGCTTTAATTGCTGTTTTCCATGTTCATTGAGTAAATGGCTTTTTTTAAACGCCAGGTTGCTGGTGTTACGTTACGTATGTTACTGGTCAATCAGCTTGTACTTAAGTCACTGATAGTTCCTACTCTTAATTAGGAGCCAATTTAGCTAACCTTTAAAAGACATCACCCCAGTGGAAGCATCTGTACCTTTCTGAGTGTATCTACGTATAGATAGCCTATTATAGGTTTACGTTTAGCTTAGCAACATGCTAATGTCAACTCTATTGAAATCAATTGCAAGGTCAGTCCCTCTTTGTGTGAGCTGCTGCCCATGAGTCACATATGAGGCTCTGTTTCAGTTAGGACAGCTGCCTATGAGCGACTCGTTTCATCACCATGTTTCAAATACAAATGTCTTGATGAATAATTAATTTTTAATGATGGGAGGCCAAAAACATTGTTTTAAGTCTGCATTAGAACCATGGCCTTTATATCCTCTTCTCTCATTATCTGACTCGTGTCCTTTCATCCCCTCCTCTTCTCTCTAGTGATTTCTTGGCATCTAATACAAGTACGAACTGTTCTCACATGTGCCCACTCATCCCTCATGACAAACCCAAAATAAAACAAGCAGTCTCTCTAAACAGAAGCTAATGAAAATAATGGCCCGGCAGAGCCGTTCCTGCAACCCAAAGGGCTTCTATGTTCGCTGTCTGCATGAATTATGAAAATAACATATAATCAATTAGCCATTTAGCCATTAAAAAAAGGGCTTGTTTGATTGAATAGTGGAGAGCTAATGAGAAGTGTGTGAGCTGTGCTGTGGAAATCAGAAAGTCAACATCACTTAGATTTCAGAAATTCAATTTACCTTCCAGATTCCCTGAGTGAGTCACTTAATTTGATCAAGGCACATCTCAAAAGCACTGCAAAAACATCTCAATAGAAAAAAATAAATAAATCATTTTAGGTTATTTTATTAAAAAACAAGACAAACAGCAGCACTGAGATCGATAAAGCATCATTATGGTGACTGTGCAGTGGAGGAGATGATGCTCACATGTAAAGTCAGCCAGTGACTCACTGCTGATGTGCATCTGTTTGCTCATCCCTTCATCTCTCAGATCTGAGAGAGAGAGAGAGCTCAATTTACAGTCTGCTACTAGTTGGAAAAAATTCACAAAGCACATGTTTCACCAAAGCAACAGAAAAATGCAATGTTTTGCATAAAGAAAACAACCTATTTTTAGGCCCCTGCTAATTTTACACCATTGACCTTTTTATGACCCACAAATTATTAGTATTGTTTTTACTAACCGATTACTATAAATATTACACATGAAAACAGGAGAGTGTTAAAACATTAGCATTAATGCACTGAATTAAAAACATTACTCATTGGTTCTGGCAACAGTTTTATTATTTTTATAACGTGACTAAATATTTCAACTAATTGACAGCTTACATTCACAATGCATACAAACATGACAGTTGTGCTCTAGAGTGCTTTTTCATGAGTGTTTCGATGTCACACATTTACACCTTTATATGTAATGCCATAGTTATTCTACTGCTTTTGAAACATGGTTAAAGAGTACCGCCACATGTACTGACAAGAATTTGTGGCGAAAAATACTTTATTGGAATTGTATGTCATATATTTCAATAGTTGTGTAATTACACATTTGCAATGAATATTTAGCACATTTAAAATATAGTAACATGATATCGGGCGCCGTTTGTAAAGCTGCTCATGCTGAAAATAACAGCAACATTTTGTCACATTTAGCTTCAAACAATGTAAAAAAAAACGGTATGAATTTTTTGATGGTCACTTTTTAGCACATTTACAACAATATTTGTCAATTTAGAGATATTTTAAATAGTTAAATATAAATATTAAATGTTAAACCTAAATGTTAAATGTTAAATCTAAATGCTAAATCTAAATGTTAAATCTAAATCTAAATGTTAAATCTAAATCTAAATATAAAATCTAAATATAAAATCTAAATGTTAAATATAAATATAAATGTTAAATATAAATGTTAAATCTAAATGTTAAATATAAATGTTAAATCTAAATGTTAAATATAAATATAAATGTTATATAAATATAAATGTTAAATCTAAATCTAAATATTTTGAACATTGAACATTTAGATTTAACATTTAGATTTATATTTATATTTAACATTTAGATTTATATTTAACATTTAGATTTAACATTTAGATTTAAATTAATATTTAACATTTAGATTTAGATTTAACATTTAGATTTTATATTTACATTTAGATTTAGATTTAACATTTAGATTTAACATTTAGATTTATATTTATATTTAACATTTAGATTTAACATTTAGATTTAAATTAATATTTAACATTTAGATTTAGATTTAACATTTAGATTTTATATTTACATTTAGATTTAGATTTAACATTTAGATTTAACATTTAGATTTAGATTTAGCATTTAGATTTAACATTTAACATTTAGGTCTAACATTTAATATTTATATTTAACTATTTAAAATATCTCTAAGTTGACAAATATTGTTGTAAATGTGCTAAAAAGTGACCGTCAAAAATTCATACCAGTTTTTTGAACATTGTTTTAAGCTAAATGTGACAAAATGTTGCTGTTATTTTCAGCATGAGCAGCTTTACAAACGGCACCCGATAACATGAAATGTAATTAAAATTTCGGTTAAATTGCCATGTTACACATGTTATATGTACTCACTAATATAATAACAATACATGATGCATAATTACATGCTAGTAACCCCAAGTCAAACCCTAACCCTAACCATAGAGTAAGTATGTAGTAAACTGAAATGACTATTTAAATGTATAATAACATTGTAACAGAGACACCTTTAAATCAGGTATACAATCAAAAATAAATTAAGTGTATTTCTTTAAAGCATAGAAAAATTTACTTTTTAAATAAAACTTTTAACTTTTTTGACATTACAAAGTGTTTTTTCTATTAGAGAAATGTGTTAAAGTGTGCTCTCTTTAAGTAAAATTAATTTCATTAATATTATATTATGCCCAGCAACAGTTTTTTGCAAGTATTTGCAAGTGCACATTCAATACACTTATTTTTCATAAGGTTGTGTTTTTCTTGTAAACTGTAAAAGAAGCCAAACAATACTACCTTGAACCCAATGGTCTATAAATAATGGTAGGTTTATTATCTTGGTGTGTATTAAATCTCTGGTTTATAACTTCATAAAAACTCAATTTTGAGCTTGCATTTATACCTTGTTTTTAAGAACAGCAGGTGATTATTAATCCAGCACCTGGTTTCTAAGACCCAAACTAATTAATATGCTTTGAAACAATGCTCTGAACATGTATTGTGAGAGGAGTTTGTAGTTAAAGACAGAATCTGTGCCAAACGAATCTGTAATCAGTTCATGAACACATTTTGACTGCTTTGTTAGTTATAATGGGAGCTTTCTAGATTGAGCCACATCGTCAGTAATTAAGTAAATAAAGGACACCGCGTCTATTATTCTGTAAACTTACACATTAGCAGTGGTTCAGAGCGACAGGAGGAAAGAGAGAGAGAGAGAGAGAGAGAGAGAGAGAGACAGTCTCTGAAGACTGGAGGGATGGAGATCTGATCACTCATAAAGCCAGACTTACTGTTCTCCAGCCTACAGACCATTCACACAAGACATGAACAGAAAAAGAAAGGCCTTTCAATAATCTATGAATACAGAAACATAAGTGTTGTAAACTGATGTATAATCTCACCTCTTGACAGGTCCTGTCGTCTGCTGCATCTGGAGATCTTCTCTTAGTGCTATGAGATAACAGTTATTGTGATAAACAATTACTGAATCTTGGGAGGATTGATTTTTCTTCATACTGCAATCACTCTTCTACTGGAAGTGAAATGTTCTGCTATACCCATAAAAAGGACGTTTATTACTATTACAGTCATGTTCAGCCAGTTGTAATGTTCACAAGAGTAAAAAGGTTTTCATTTGCCTGAAATCATCATATTAATTTTTCTCAGTACTTTAAAAAAAAAAAATCCCCTTCTCCCTTTTCTTATTTTGTTTGTTACCATGTGTCTGCATGTAGCATACATTACCATTCAAACATTTTGTTTTAAATTAATGAAACAAGGTGGAATTAAATTGATTAAAAGTGACAATAAAGACATTTGTAAAGTTACAAAAGATTTCTACACCAAATCAATTATTTAGAATTTTCTATTTAGCAAAAAAAAAAGAAAAAATCACGAAATCATAAAAAAAAAATATATATAAATAAATAAACAGCACTAGTTTGTTCAAACAACTAGTTAAAAGTAGTTGTTTTGTTAAAACGCTTTTAGTACTGACTGTACTATATGTCATTATTGTTGTTATTATTAATAAATTACTGTGTAGTCTTCAGATCATGCATTTTAATGTAACATTAACAACAGAAAGAAAAGGAGAATGAGAAAACGATTCTGAGCGGAGAAAAGATCTACCTCTGCTGTTTTGCAGGAAACAGTGGTTACCATGGTGAAGTATTGCAAGGTTATGGATGTTTACCTTCACAGACCCCGAGCGCTGGTTTGTACAGCGCATCTATCATCTCTCGCAGAAATCAGTAACTGTCCTTGTTGGGTTCAAACTCAATAGTGACTGACAGCCGGCGTCTCCATATCAACCGACTCAGCCATTCAACACGAGCTCATGTTGACATGATGTAGAAACATTTTCATGATCAGCGTTACTTGGTTTCACTGTAATTATTGCTCAGATGTAAGGATGTGAATAGATGCTGAACACTGAACTTCACTGAGAACAGGGGTGCTATGAATGAAATGAAAAATCTTACATTGCAAAGATGATGATATAGGCTTAATACCTTATAAATTATTTACATATGAACAATTTTTGTAATATAGTGGATATAAAAAAGATCAAAAAGTCTTTTTTTACATCTATCTATCTAGTCTCTATAGTTTTCTTCATTGTCTCAGTTTATTATTATAGAACACAGAGCTGGGTAGATTATTTACAAACTGTAATCTGTTACTGATTCCAGATTACATGACAAATAAAACTCTAGTTCATAACGTTACACATTTTAATATAATCAGACGATTTCGTTTGACCTAACTTGTTTGTCACTTTAACTTAACCATATAAATATAAAAATGCCAACTCGACGTGAGGAAATGTTAAAGTGCAGAAGCCACAGAACCCTTTAACATTACATTTGACTGAATTAAACTTGTAAAGGCTCAGAAAACGACACCAGCAATCTTGTTTTTTTTTATTTTACTTAAATGTCAAATTCTGATAAAAGGCACCATGAGCAAAGGCAGTGTGGCGAGAGATTTCATCTCTGGCAGGACTAATGTTTTGAATATTGAAGTGTAACTGGTAGTTTGTAGGCAGCCATACATCCCATGCTTCCTACATTACTCTATTAGCCACAGACTCTTCATGCATGCAAAGTTTGGTGAACTTTCACCATTGGGATAGAAAGTAGAGCAATCGTTACAACCGTACTCTTAATGAAGTTGAACTCCAGCGGTTCGCCTTCTTTAATGCCTTTTATTGGATACAGAGAGATACTGAAACAGAGTAGCAGAGAAAACAGTTGTCTTGCCAGTAATACAGATCTGTTAACAGTAACTGCTAACATCCTTTGATAGATAATACTGCTCCTCATACATTTGTTTCCTTCCCTTTTTAAATCATAAATAAAAGCTTTTCATTACCCTATGCACTTTTTTTTCCATTTTATGATGGGTTTCCAAAAACATCCAAAGCAGAAGCAGTCTCTAGCAGAGAAGTCGTCCACCGCGGGCTGCCGTCGTACTCACATTAATTTAGGTCCCAGTGCGATACGAAGAGACATCTTTAGCCGAAAGCAATTGTACACATCTTGTTGGAGGGAATTTCGTATACAGATTTTGATCAATTCTTCAATCTAAGAGTGTATGTTCTTAGGCCACATATTTACGAGGATAATCTAAAATTTGAATAAACAGTTTATCTGTTCGTCATCCCTACAATGAACATGGATGCTTCCAAGGAAAAGTGCAGGCTTTCAAAGCATTAATGAAATTAAGTAAACAATGTAAAGGCGACTGTGAGCTTGACCTTTCTTAAATGGAGTGAACAAAAAAAAAAAGCATATTCGAATAAAACAGAACACAAACTTGGAGAAGCTTCATGAAAAACAAAAAACAACAAAATGTAACCTTCACATCATCACACACATCCATCATAAACAAACACTACTGGTTTTGTTTCACTCTCACAAAGTAGATTTGCTTTCCAAAAAAACAGGGAACCCTTTAAAAACAGCTGATGTAACATGCATTCTGAGCTCCTTTTATTCAGTGTCAGATAAATAATTTGCCACGATCGCACAACTGGAATTAAAGGTCTGTGATAAAGGCTAAAACATAAGTTACAGGGCACATATATTGGTATGGTGAGGGGAAAATCATTCTGAATCACAAAATACTGAGGTAAGGAGTTCATTTTTGTACATCTGTAGTGCTTCACCTACTGAAATGGCTATATACTGCACAGTGCTCCCTAAAACCCAACTCATGTCCGTCGCATTCATACTACTACTAAACAGGTTTATGGCACATTAGCAAAACAAACCAAACAAGTAAAGGGCTCTGCGAACCCGGAGATCAAAACAAGAAGTAATGAGCAGGTGTAAAGTCAAAAGCACAAACACATCCAACTGTGACTGAACCGAACTCAACTCAACTCGAGCTCATGCGGGAGTTTATTTTGGTATGATGTCAGATTCAGAGACGCATCCGTCAATATTTGAGCGTGTAACAGCGAGGCACAGCCCTGCAGGGTCCTGACCGGCAGTCCTGGAGCATTCGCTTCATGTATCGTGCTAGAACAAAAATGGTCTTAATACTGTTCCCTTTTGCCTTTTCCCTCTTTTGTAACACTGAAGTGTCCCGTACAGTTGCTTGGCCGCTAGAGAGAACATCTGTTGGACCGAGTGACTTGTCCATTATATCAGTGCCCTCATTCTCCACCAGTTACTTGTCTTTCCTCTCCACGAAGGTAGGGGGCGCACTTCTGTGAAACGCTGCAAACTGTAACTGAACAGAAGATAACGGAACTATATTCCAAAGTAGGATGGTACTGAAAGCAGCCGCTGTGGATGCGCTCGGTCCTTTCCGGACGGGCCTGCGTGTACTTCAACGCCCCCCTGATCCTTTGGGTTGAAACTCAAAGGTGCAACTTAAAGACAGCACGGGTTTAACAAAGCACAGGTTGGGCAGAGGGGAGCACTCGTATGTAGTGTGTGCAGTAATCTTCTGTTTAGTTTCACAGTTTAATGAGTTATTAGCATATACCAACACCCTGTCGTGGGCCCTTCTCGATGAGTGCCGCTTCTTTCCGGTTCACTTTGAACACCCCAGCTGTCCCAGCTGGGAACGTCCCCTCAGCCAGGAAGGCAGACTTTTCCCGCAAACAGGAGCCCCACTATTGTGAAAAAGATGGAGAGCACGAACAGTACATAAGAGGAGCCCACCACTGTGTTGTTGGGTAATTTGTAGGGTTGTCCCCCTACTTCATTGATGTAGAAACCTATTGGGAATATGAGGGCGGCCATGCAAAACAAGATCACTGTAAAAGAGACAGGAAAGAAAGTCTCATTATATAGGTGAAAATAGGAATTTACACATATACAATAACGGAAATAAAAATAAAAAGTTGGATAAATCAACAATAAAACAAAAACAACAATTACAGGGTTAAGCCAATAATGGCAGAAACATTCAGTTAAACACAGTATAAGGAATAAAACCATAGAGTAAGAAAATATTCTAACAATTTTTTTGGCCAACAGGGGGCTCCGAAATCCTTAGGGCATGTTCACAAGCAGTATCAAGATACAGTTACGTTTGGCCACCATATTGATTACTCACCATGATTTTAGTCCTTGTATAATACATTCTGAATGATGTTAAGAGTTCAATTTAAACTTCAGCAGTAATTTGTTTTGGTATGTTAATTATTTGGTATGTTTGGTATATTTCTTAATTACCATGACTCAATTCAAACTGGCAACTTCAATGAATTCATTTATTATGTAATTACAGCATTTATAAACATTATCAAGAAAATCTGTTACATGTAACGGAGTCACATGATTTAATTACAGAATAAATGTAACTAATCTGTTAGTTGCACTTACAGAGAGAGAAATTAAATGAAATTAAATTTATGCATTTAGCAGATGCTTTTATCCAAAGCGATTTACAGTGCATTCAAGCTATCAATTTTGACCTATCATGTGTTCCCGGGGAATCGAACCCTCAACCTTGCGCTTGATAACGCAGTGCTCTACAAAAATGTAATAAAAATTTTTTTCTCAGTGTTCCTCTAGCTCAAGTGGTAATTACAATTAGAGAAAATGTTAATGATTACAAAAGGAGTTACATTTGAATAAGCTTTTAGTGAAGCGACACTATTCTGATGCTTTTGATTGGCTCTCTTGTTTGAATTTGGAGTGCACCACGTCTACCAATAACATCAATCTACATTGTCACCGAAAGCTTTAGGATTGAACCTTTCTGAGTTGTCACCATGTTGAGTGATAAAACTGCATTCCAGTGCTTTAAAATTAAATTATTAAAATCTTAATTCAAGTGCTAAGGATTTTGAAAGTCTTGAGAGCAATCAGTGTTGAGTCCTGCTGTAAGGTTATTTCTGCTAGGTTTAAATTGTTATTATTATTATTTTAATTTAGAAAAGTAGTCAAAAAGTAATTACATGTAATTAGTTACATTAATAAAGAAAATGAAATAACTACATGCTTATTACATTTTAAATAGAGTAACCTGTAACTGGTAACCTATTTCTTTTCCAAAGCAACCTTCCCGAAACTGATGGAATAACGTCCTGTGTTTCTGGAAGATGGCCGATTACTTTAATAGTAAATTAACAGAAGTCCGTTTAACAGTGTAGAATGTAGTTTTGACAGCTAGTGGATGAAATAGGTACTGCAGACTGAATCAAGAGGCGTTTCTTTTGCCCTTTCCTCCAGACTTGATGTTCACGGGGGTTGCCAGATTGAGGACATGCAACAGTAACACAAATTAAATTGGAAGCCGTCAAGCCTTGATGAGCTTGTTGATCCATGTTTTATTATGCATCTGGTCATAGCGTTGTGTTGATGGATACCAAGGCTTTTTAGGTTGGGTAGAATCTGCAAACTTTGACTCGTTTCGATGCGTGTGTTTTCTGCTAACTATCAACCCGGGGTGTCAAAATACTGCTGGGTAAACACAGAACTTACATTTCAAGGTCGAATAACTGACAGGAGCATTGTTTTTCGAAGAAACAAGTGAACTTGCTTTTTTTTTTATATATTTGCAAACATATGGTCGTTTTATGCTTTTTGAAAAAAAAATGCACAGCTCCTTCGACCTATGTTCAGTTCGATCTAAAG